>NC_140663.1:17191960-17311446 GCF_054131305.1 Coturnix japonica
TTTTAATAATAATACTAATTACTGAACACCAAGTAATTTAACTTTCAAATCAATATTTCTCCAATTTAGAGATAAGGATGTGGTGTGGGACCATGTAAAAGACCTTTCACAAGTCCAGGTAGATGACATCAGTTGCCCTTCATTGTTCTACCAATGCCATCACTTCATCTCAAAAGGAAATCTACCAGAATGGTCAGGCACATTCTGCCCTAGGTGAAGCCATTTAGGCTATCTTGTCTAATGGACTGTCATGGTGTTATCTAGATCAGTCTATGTCCGTGACAGGAGGGCAGTAGGCCCATGGGCCCCCCGGCTCCTGACAAAATGGGAAGGGAAAAAGGGAAAGAGGTAGGAAGATGGGAGCTGGGCTCAGGGAAACAAACAGAGAAGCAGCAATGATCTAAGGGGTAAAACTTATTTTACTAATTACAATCTAATTGAAATTTAGGCTAATAAATCAAGTAAAGTAAAAGAGAAAGAGAGTTTTCTGAAGACCGAGAAGCCTGCTTTGAAATTGAAGGTGCCATGGATTGGAAGCACACCAACACTTGCTGCCAGGCAGTGGTGATGTGTTTCCCTCTCCGACCGTGATGGAGTTTTTCTTCTCTGTGCTCCACATGATGTTATGATGTGGAATACCAATAGCAAAAATTACAAAACTATGACACGGATTGATTCAGGCATGATTTCTCTTGATGAATTCACGTTTACTACTCCTAGTAACATTCTTTCCCTTCACCTGCTTGGAGATAATACTCAGAATAAGTTGTTCCATCATCTTCCTATGGACAGAGGTGAGGCTGGCTGGCCTGTAATGTCCCAGCTCCTCCTGCTTGCCCTTTTTGAAAATTAGACTGACTTTGTCTTTCCTCTAGTCCTCAGGTACCTCTCCTATTCTCCATGACCTTTCCAAGATGACAAAGAATGTCTTGACAGTATAATTAGTTGACAACTGTATTCCTTCCTCTGCCCAGTGAATCTTTTACTCTATTGTAGAAGGCCACAAGGTTGGTCAGGCATCAGCTTCTCTTAATGAAACCATGCTGGCTATCAAGGATCACTTTCTAATCTTGTATATGCCTTCACACAGCTTCCAGGAGGATCTGTTCAATGCTGTTCCCAGGCACAGAGGTGAGGCTCGTCAGATTGTAGCTTCCTGGCTCTTTCTTTTTTAAAATGAGAGTCATAGCAGCATACTTCATAGGCATAAAAAGGCCTTCAAGGACATCAAGACATTGTCATTCTTGTTCCAAGTTTACATATCTGCTTCAAAAAGCAGTCTTTAAGACATGCTTTAATGAAAGAAAAGTAATAAAGGGAGCAGACTGCCTACTTCCCAGAAGTACTAATCAAACTCTTAGAATACTGTAATTACGTACAGTAATTCAAGTACACAGGTACCCTCTGAGTTAGCCTAAGTTTGTCACACAGCACTACAATGTATTAGAGAGATATATGCCTAATTGTGTATTTTAGGAAATAGTTTATGCCTGATCTCAATGTCATCTTAACAAGTTCAAGTTTTATGTAGATGTTTCCTACATTTCTGAAGCCAAATTAGCAGAGTTATACACATAAATACTAAATCAGAAGAAGCCTTCATACAGTTCTCAAGCAAAATCCCTGTCTCTGTAAAAGCTAAATGAGTAGAGATTTGTCAGAGATTCTGTAGAGCAAAGTTAAATGAGTAGAGAATTGCAGGCCTTGTTTATTGATTGGACAGAGTAAAAGGACAGGCATGCAATTTGTAAACAGAACCTCTTTCTTGGATGTCCTACTCCTTTCTAGAATTAGAAATTAGTCTGTTCACACTGCCATGTATCTGTCTTAAAAGGCACCCTGTCCATCTCAAATTATCGTTCCTGTATTTTCAGTGATTAGTATGGGTAAGATGTAAGACCCCAAGCATCCTCTGGTTAAATAAATGCTAGCCACTAAGGAAACTGAAAATCTTACTGCTACTAAGTATTGAACCCCAAAGAATCTGTGGTGTTTTGAAATGCAGAGGCAGAACTCTGTGCCTAAATACACTATAGCACTACAGAACTGCCCTTGCACACTCAGTAATAATTTCCACTGTGTTTAGCCAGCTGACACAGAAAGTGGATAGTCTATAAATGAATGGATTTATATAAAGCTACTGTTCAGAAATTTACTTGAAGTTCTCGACAGCACAAACATTGTGGTTGGAGTCACATAGGTTGAAATTATGCTGGTGTCTAGGAATATTGACTGTTTTCTAATGTCTTGCAAAGGACAAAAAACAATCCATTTTTCCTAGTGCTTTTATTTTTTTTTCTTTATCCAGACACAATGAGCACTAACCCAAAGGTCATGCTTAAAGTTTGAAGTAAAATGGGCTTAAGATAATACTTGTGATAAACAGTCTTTAGACTCTGAGTTGGGTGAAAGGAACAGAGCAAATAGTCAAATATTTTACGGAACTTATATCAAAGTAAGATACTCCCAGTATTTTTCCTTAAATGTATTTAGCTTTGGAAAGGAAGACTAATACGAAAGCATAAGATTTAAAAGCATATTTCTCTTGAAGGAGAATGATAAACAACGAGGAGTTTGAATTTGTGCAGTGAAGGACTGTGTCAATTATAACTAAAGTATATGTAAATGCTATGGTCAAATAAAAAGAAAGTGGATGTGAACCTAATCTAAACTTTAAATCAATCTTTATCCTGATACATATCCTCTGTTAAACTGTGAAAACATCCCTGAGTTTGAAAGTGCTTTAGATAAGTTTTTTCTGTTCAGGTAGAACTGAAATGCAGCATTAAATTGAAGCAAATGTAAACCAGCATCTCATGGCAAAAGTCAATCATTAACTTTCCAAAGGCTATCTCTCTTATTCTGCTCAGTCACTGTAGATAGAGAATCACTATCAGAAACAGGAGCTGAGAGGCCACAGAAACTATTCCTGGGCAAACATTTCACATTATATATGCTGGGAAGATGAAAGAAAAGTCATTAATCCTTTTATGACACAATGAAATGAAAGAAAATAGTTTGGATTGTTACATCCAGTTAGAAAGATTAACACAGGAAAAGATTAAAAATTAAAAAATAAAAAAATCTCTGATTTTTTTTTTTTAATTAATCTGTCAGTTTTTACTTAGAGTCCAGAGATGAGTGGACTGAGAGATATGTCAATAAGTCTTTCCCACAGACTACATATTATTATGAATAGTTTGCTCCATACACTTCAGAGAGTAATTCAGAGTGCCAGTATTGAAAATTAAAGGATCTGAAAAGTCTATGAGATATTTTGACTTCATCATTAGTCTGGACAATTATTTTCTGTGGTTTAACTACTAGCTAAATAGCATCATATAATTTTCTTTTGTCTGTTTCGCTGTATCTTGTCCTTTTAATTTCTGCTGGTGCATATCTGCAGTGAGGGTGTTTGTGAAAATTTTGTTTACTACTGTTTTCACCAGGGTTGAGTGATGCTGTTTGTTTGTTTTCTGGACAAAACAAATATGTTCTCTGCAGCATATGTTGATGAATTTAATAATGGCACAGCAGTGTAACTTGATGTGATATACCACTGAGAACTTTAAATCCTTTGATTTGATTTCACACTGATAAAGGGCATCTTCATAATCTAATAACTGAACTGTACTGATGGCAGTTCTATTAGGTTCTGTATCATGCAGGGTAAGATTAACCCAGGTATGAGGCAAGAAATCAAGTTTTATAATTTGTTTTACATTATGTGACCTCTGTTTTTATTTTTACTGAAGATTCTTCCCGAATGGGATTCTAAATATTTTAATGTAAATTCAAATATAGAATGAAGACTTCAAATTTTTAGTTGCACATAGTAGATGAGATCTGGATCACAGCAGACCTTTGGGTCTTTGTGTTATGCAGAAAAATAACAACAGGAGAAAATTAGAGTACACTGCTTTTCCTAACAGCTCAGAGGAAACAGGGCAGCCTTTGGCAGGTGAGAGTTCTACAGCTTCAAGCCACCAGAGGAAGGAACTGAATCAGAAAAATCTTGGTGTATAGAAATTTTGACTTAATAGTAAAATATGGACATTCTCCCTACAGTTGTATCCTCATTCCAAAAGGAAAGTATTTAGCAAGTAAAGATTATTTAGAAATTGTATGAAAAAAACTAAATGTTTTTCATGATATTTACTGTTGTCAAACATTATGCTATGTTATATGCAATTTCCTTGATGAAACTTACCTAAACTGTAATTTTAAAATATATTTTTCCTCTAGACTAAAGAGAATAACATCCAGAAATCCTATTTTAGTAAGAACTGTACTGGACTTCTTGATGTATTGGAGGCCACAGAGCATCGAGCTCTTCTACAAGTTACTCTTCATATGAGATTCACTTTATTAAATTATTATAGTAGTACAGTATACTGTTTTCAGAAGAAACAGTAGAGAATGTCTCCTTTCAGGTACAGTTTTTCATTTTCTGCAGCCAAATACTTTTACAAATGTATCTTAGCAATATAAAACTGAAGACTTTAACAGTCATGGAATTTTTTACACTCGGTTAAAATGTTGCCTTTTTTTTGTTTGTTTGTTTGTTTGTTTGTTTTTTGTTTTTTGTTTTTAACTTTTGAAATTGTGAATACATTTTACATTAACTACCATGATGGCCCTTAAAGAATAACCTTTGTCAGATTTAGTCTTTACAACTCACACTCTCCCACACAGATGTGTAAATGCATTTAATTACTAAGTGTCATTATTTTGGCTATTTCTCCAAAATTGAGTAATTTGTGTAGAATTTTGCAATAACAGACAATTAAGACCATCAAAAAAATCTCAAATTTGAACTCAATTTCTCAGAGACAAGAAATGAAGAAATCTGCAATGCCACTTCCATCCTCACATGAAATTAACACAATTATCTGTAGATGGAAATTTTTCATTGTGAACAGTCCCAGGCAGAAAATGGTTGCATTTATCACACAGAACAATTCTGGAAGCTCTAGGTAGCAACTGTGGCCAGGATGGTGATGTAATAAACTTAAAGATTGCTTCACACAGAGACTGTGCTGGTGAAGAATAAAATCAAGTTCAATTCAGAATTAATCTCTTATCAAATTTTGAAAAGTGTTACACGTAAAGGAATTTTTTAAACAAGTATGGATAATTTTTCAAACACTTTTCTTCCCATTTTTTTTATCTTCAATTTATTTCCATAGTTATTTCTACACAGTAATACGTGCCTTTTGCTCAAGAAGCCAAGAGAAATACAGTAAATTCCAAGAGTATCTTAAATTGTTTAAATAAATGTAGTATTTCCCTCACTTAACATAACCAAAAGCTATTCTATTATAATTTTAGTGAACTTTCTGAAGGAAACAGACAATGTTTTCCACTTTCTCAGGGTGATATTATTCCTCAGTCCCTCAAGTGACTTTGAATATAGTAAGTTCTGAAGTTGATATTTTGTTTTCTGGAAAGTGCTTCTTTATTTCTGAACTGTACTTGTGAAAAACTGATATGTTAGTACATAAAAGGACATCTGTAAAAGAATATATACAGCATTTTGCATTTTCAGACTGGATGTCTGATATATTTAAGTAATTTCAAGAGCTATTATGATTTCTTGTAGTATACTGTATTTGAAGTGACAGCTAATTCAGTTCTTGACAAGTAAAATGGTATGTATAACTAAAATCTACTATGTCTTCAGATATGAAGGATAAGCTGTTGATCTTGGTGTTAATCTCTTATACACTAATACGTAAAATGTTGTGTAAATGTAACTCTTTTGGGGTTTGTAGAGTTGATCCTAAACTGTAGTTATCTGTGGACATCTGTCTTTAGTGTCAGCAACAGTAGATTTGAGTCCTGCCCTAAGTATTTATTTATTTTTTCAGTGGTCTTACAGATAAGTATTCTCAAAATGATTTATTTTCCAAAAGTATACAGATATATAAAACAACTTTGGCAATGCAGAGGCTGTTAGGAAAAGCTGACTGTGTCATGCCAATTTCAGATATGATACAAACAGCTTCAATCCCGTTTCAGACTGTAATGTTGAGTTTAATCATGTTATTATCACAATAATTATACACATGTTTTTGTAAGGGAACTATGAAACACACAGAACAAAAATTATTAACATTTCTTGAAGTCTGGGGCATGAATCGTTAAAATTCTAGCATTCGTGAATATAAAACATCAGCATTATTGAATATGCTGCTATTTTTAAACCACCACTTATTTCTTCAAAAGGAAATGAATTAGGTAATGGCAAATTGCCTTCAGTTTATAGGAAAAAAAAGAAACAAACAAACAAAAATAAAAAATTATTATTTTGTCCAGATCTTCATGGATTTTATTAATGTATCAGCAACGGACTGTAATATTTAGTGCATTATAGAATTTCTCAAAGTAATATCCTCTTTTTAAATTCAGTAACTTGCATATTGATTTGATAGAAACAAAAATTTATGATATTTTTTCTTTAAAAATGATGTGAAGATATTGTTAAAATACCATTATTCTTTCATTGAACAGCTCATTCTGCAAGCAAATTAAATGCATGTGAATACCAGTATCATACACTGGACACTGGGATTTCACCATTTAAGAAGAGATTCTTGTTATTTCTTGTTTAAAAATAAAAATAAAAATAAAAATAAAAATAAAATAAAAAAATAAAAATAAAAATAAAAATAAAAATAAAAATAAAAATAAAAATAAAAATAAAAATAAAAATAAAAATAAAAATAAATAAAAATAATTCCTAGATAACAGATTCTTAGTCTCATTAAATGTAACATTTTAAAGCTATTATAAACCTTATAGATTTCTTAAATAGAATTTTGGAAAGCAAATACGAACTGTACTTCACAAAGAAAATCAATTTTATTGAGGTTTGCCCAGATCATGACAACCTAGGAAAGTAAGTATAGGCAAGTTCAGAGCAATCTTAAGTCATGATCACCAGAGTTTGCCACAACTCTGATCACCAGAGTTTGCTTGCCACAAACGTGTCAAACAAAAAGTTTTGCTTGATCTACAGACCAAGGAGGGGAGACTTCTCATAATCAGAATTTAGAAGTTCTGTTACTTATTTACCAATGAGGAAACCTGAAAAGTCTGACCAATACAGATGTCCTTATTTCCTCAAGCAGGAGTGCTACAACAAGGCAGAGGTGATGCCTCCATGTCGTGCATTAGGCTTGAAAGAGAAAGCTAATTTTTTTGAAGAGCCACAGATTTTGCAAGCAGGAACCTCTAAGTAAATGTCCATTTACACACATTTAGAAGCATTTGCACGATCTGGCATACTGACCAAAGCCATTTGGGATGTTTAGTCTGCAGCTGCTAAGAACATAAGCAGGACCATGAGTGATTACAAAAGTGTTTTGACTGATCTCAATTACAGATGGAATATGTTACAGGCATTTGTCCACACATAGGGATTTTGGATGTTTAAGAACTCCCTCTTACTTCACTAGAGCAGCATCTATCATGAAGAGTTAGTATCTAAATTACATTAGTTGTAGGATAAAAATAATACACACTATATGAACTGATCTTTTAAAATGCTACTTCCTGCATTTATTGGTATCTTTCAAAATCTGGATAAAAAAAATGCATTGACTATTATTATTCTTTGTGGGACAAAAACACAAAATCTATCTGTTGGAGAATGATGTTTGCTGAGGCAGGAGGGCCTGGCATTGGATAGAGTGAGAAAATACTACAAAAGCAACCATAAAAATCCGGATTTATTGTTTTGTGGATTTGTGAATGTCATCAGTTAAAGCTACTGTTTTCATATGCAGTGCTACCTTTCTCAATTAATTTTTAATGAATAATTGAACGGTGGAGCAAATTATCAGTTTTCCATGCAAAAAAGAACACTCAGTTTCTAATGGAACATAATGATTTATTTAGTATATTTAATTAGAATTTAGTCAGAGTACATTAGAATAATTGTTCTAATAATTCTCTTACTTCCATAACTCATTTTTTTCATTAAACTGTATGGCTTGGGAGTTAGAAAGAGAATGAGAAAAGGAATATCTTGGATTTGATGTTCAGTTTATTCATACTTTTTACTAATTCAGAATGAATTCACATTAACAGCTGGTTATACAAAAAATAAAAATGAAAATAAAAATATAAAATAAAAAAGAACAAAAACCCACTAAGACTTGTTGTACTAAGTAAGTGATTAAATATGCATTGATTTAGGTGCTATCTGAATAAAGACCATTTTAAAAGAGCACACAAACATCTCAAGGGATTTTGATTTGAACTTGTCTTAAAAAACATAATGAACTCCAACCTTACTTGCTATGGGTGACCAGGAGCATTCATCTACATGCAGAGAAGCATTTAGAAAAAAATGCATGTAACTGAGTCTAGGCCTATTACAGTTATATCTTTTCCAAAGAAGCTTATTACAGTTTACTTAAAGTTATGTAAACACATCATAGGCTTTTTTTCCTTAAAAAGAAAAAAAACAGCATATGTAAAAACTGGAACATAAGGAATCTTTCTATGCCTTGCTTACCAGCCATGCAGAATCTAAAAAACGTTGTGTGTTAAAAGAGGCAGGGAAGTTCTATTTCCCTGGACATGTCAGTCACTAAGTCTATTTATTGGAAGCTTCACCAGAAGACTACAATTTCACCTTAAGCCTCAGAGACCTTCTTTAAACGGTCTCTCTATCCATTTTCTTGACAGTCTGAATAATTAAAAATCATCAGTCTGCAAGGAGTTTTTTACTATTTAAACTTTTTTTTTTTTTTTTTCCTAACTATCCAAAATGTTACTAACTCAAATACTGCAGAACATTTGCATTGATGGAGTGGAAAGTTGTCATGAAACCATGTGTCTTGCTTCTCAAAATTAACTCAAGGCTTAATTCAATTTAACTACAGTTTTTGCTAATTTATACAGACAAATTCTGCCTAACTAGTCTGGTGAGACATGGGATATTTCTTAAGGCCTTGCTGTATCACAGGCAACCAAAGCTCCAATGTAAGTTTTATGGACACTAAGTTGAGAGGAGGTTTGCAGACAACAGAAAGACTGGGAATAATAATGGAAAGTGTTTGAAAAATTCAGCCTTAATATATCAAGATAGCCTGGAATTAAAATAAGGTTCAGAATAGCCATTTATGGAAGCATAATAAATGCACCAAAATAGTAGTGGACAAATGGTTGTTTGCAAGTTCTTAAATGCAAAGAGTACAGCTTCATTGAACTGTGCAAGTGTTTTACAGTCAGATGAAATAAATGCTGGAGCTGGGATGGACAAAGGAAGCTAAGTATCCTCTAGGTGTTACACTTTCCTTGGCTACCATGTTGCTGAATGACTGCAATTTACCTCATATGAGGAGCCAGATTACAGCACAACAATTGGATCACACCAAGGGATATATAAAGTTTTAAAGAAATGCTATGAACAAAAAGTGAATATGGAAAAGGTCAGTACTGCTCTCCTCCTATCACAAACATCAGCTCTACCACAACCCTTTGTCTGTCAGACTGCATTCCTTGTCTTTGATGAATAAATGCGTATATTCAGAAAGGGGGAATATTCTGAGGAAAATAGAGCATAATCGCTTTAAAACAGAAAACACATATGGACATGAAATATGCTCAGAATAGCCTGGAACTCATTTTATTAGTGAGGAGAGGTGAGAAATTTTATCAGATGGTTCTTAAGCTTTAGCATCAGGACCTTATAGTTGTAATTTTCTATCATCTGAATATTCTACACACAGCAGTGAGACAATAAAGCAGTCTTGTACAGTTAGAAAAATGTTCATAGGTCCTCTTGGTTGCATCCCAATTTCAGACTTTATCAGAGACAAGAGCTGAGTGTTAATAATGGTACCTATTACTAGACTTGAATCTTTAAATTGACCCTATATTTCTTTAAAGGGATTGGCTACTTTTATTTAAGTAGTTGTATAGGAAATTCCTTTGTAGTGTAACCACCTTGAAGTATGGCTTTTACCAATGTATTACAGATGCTCATACACATATTCAGATTATACTAGAGCTGAGTTTATTTTTTCAAAGTCAATAGTAAAAATAAATGGTGACAAATAAAGAAAATACTAGCCTCTTTTTGAATGGCAATAATCTCAGAAATATGAAAGCATTCAGATTTGTAATGAAAGGAACAGGCATTTTTTGCTTCTGCCTTTGGTTAGCAGAACTATTTATTTCATGTCTGTAATGTGACCCAGTAATTACCTTAAAAGATTCCAGCTGGAATCTAAAACATTTCTGGTTAGCAAGTTTTAAAAATTAAATCTACATCAAATGCCCCGCATTGAAAAGACAAAACAAACAAGAAAGAATCCAAAACACTAATTTTAAAATTCAGATTTTTCTACTAATGTGCTGCATGTAATGAGTCCTATAAATCCATACAGTGATAGTGTTACATTAGGGAATATTATCCTCTGTATGCAGAAGGTAACAGGAGTCTACATTCATACTTCTAATCTCATTTGATTAATCTATGTAAGCTGCAAGTGAAAAGTTATTTTCTCCTCTTGCTTAGGAAGCAGTGTTATGTTTACATTCAGACAAATCATCTGCTCATCTCAGTTAGTTTTTCTGTATGAAACGCATGACACAGATCTCAGCAGAGGACCTGGGTTCAGCTTCAGATCCACCACTGACATCTTGTGCGACCTTAAACAAGTTATTTAGTCTGTCTGCAATTAGAATTATTATCCACATTTTATGAACTTATTTGATTTCTTATCAGTAAATATCACAGAATCACAGAATCACAGAATTGTAGGGGTTGGAAGGGACCTCTAGAGATCATTGAGTCCAACCCCCCTGCCAAAGCAGGCTCCCTACACCATGTCACACAGGTAGGCGTCCAGGCGGGTCTTAAATATCTCCAGAGAAGGAGACTCCACCACCTCCCTGGGCAGCCTGTTCCAGTGCTCTGTCACCCTCACTGTAAAGAAGTTCTTCCGCACATTCGTGCGGAACTTCCTATGCTGTACTTTCATCCCATTACCCCTAGTCCTATCCCCACGCACTACTGAAAAGAGACCAGCCTCACCACTATGGCTCCCACACCTCAGGTACTTATAAACCTGGATCAAGTCCCCTCTCAGCCTTCTTTTTTCAAGGCTAAACAGACCCAGTTCCCTAAGTCTCTCCTCATAGGGGAGATGCTCCAGGCCCTTCACCATCTTAGTGGCCCTCCGCTGGACTCTTTCCAAGAGATCCCTGTCTTTTTTGTACTGGGGAGCACAGATCTGGACACAATATTCCAGATGAGGCCTCACCAGGGCAGAGTAGAGGGGGAGGATCACCTCCTTCGACCTGCTGGACACGCTCTTTTTAATACACCCCAGTATGCCGTTGGCTTTTTTGGCTACAAGGGCACACTGCTGGCTCATGGTCAATCTGTTGTCCACCAGGACACCCAGGTCCCTCTCTGCAGAGCTCCTCTCCAGCAGGTCTTCCCCCAGCCTGTACTGGTGCATGCAATTATTTCTACCCAGGTGCAAGACTTTACACTTGCTTTTGTTAAACCTCATCCGGTTTCTTACTGCCCAGCCTATATGCATAGGCTATGTCTTATTCTTTGCTCCTTGATGTTATAAAACCTACAGTGAAAACTGTAAACTCTGTGGTAATGAAGACAGAGTTTAAATCTCTAGAAGTACTTATATTTTATTCATTTATTTTATACTTTATAAGGTTAAAACTGAATAAGGTCATAATTAATTTTAACTCTGAGATCTTATACATGTATATATGTTATCAACAACAGGAGCTAGGCACCAACATATATACAAGGTTATAAGAATCTATAAATATATGTGTTATTTATTGCCTAGGCTCTTCTGAAAATGAAGAACAGCTAATGCAAAGGTATACGAAATAAAGTGAAGGAGATTCAGGATGACACCAAGTTCCTTCAGTTTACCTACAAAACCATCTACAGAATCATAAAATCACTAAGGTTGAAATAAACCTTTACGACCATCTAGTCCACCACCGCTGTGTTCACTAAGCCACATTCCTCATTGCCACACCTCTATAGTGACACCACTGTTTCCCAGAGTAGCATGTTCCACTGTATTAACAGAATTTCTGAGAACATATTTTTTCTGATATCCATCATGAACCTCATCTGGTAACTTAAGGCCACTACATCTCTCACTACGTTTGAATATTCTATTTCATTTCTCAGATTATTATTATTTTTTTATTATATAGCTATGTTAAGAAATAGGGATACACTGATTTACAGAAGGTGATTAGCAACACTCACAAAACCCTTGATTAGTCTTCTAAGATCTGATTCATAAAGAGATTCTGAACATGCTGTTTAATTTTTATGGCTCAGGTTCGTTTGCAATAGTTCCTCCTTGGAATCCGTATGATTAGTGCAACTCTAAAGACAGAGTTTTTTATCATATGCACAAATTCAGCACTTCTCATGGAATGGCCTCCATATTTTAGACAGTTTGGGAAGAAGTTCCTTAGAGTGAAATAGCTTCTAACTTTTCTCAAACTTGAAACTTCTTGTAGTCTTCTCCTTATTTGGAGATGTAAACCAATGCATATTAAACTTAAATGAATCATAGAATCATAGAATCCTTGGAGCTGGAAGGAACTTTTAAAGGTCTTCTAGTCCAACTCCCCTGCAATGAACAGGGACATGCACAGCTAGATCAGGTTGCCCAGGGCCTGACCCAGTCATGCCTTGGAAGTCTCCACAGATGAGTCACCTACCACATCTCTGGGTAAATGAAGACTTATCTATGGCAAATTTATACTTCTCAACTATGTGATGTATTTTTTTCTTTGATTTTTTTTCCTTATAGGTGGGGTTATTTGTTGAGTTAGCTTCCTTTGAACTGTTTACAAGATTCCCTTGTCAGTGTTTGGAATTTTGCAGAATACAGAATATAAAGTGAGGGTAAACTATAGCAGGATGAAAACATAATTCAGCTAGATTACTTTTTAGAGAGATGACCAGCACCTGAAAGACCTTTTTCAGAGAGTAACAGTAAGAGATTACACTAATAATAACGTTTGATAGTATACCAAAAATGTAGAAGGTTAGTAATCTTCTCTACTTTTTGTTTCTGACCTGCAGCAACAAAAGGTAAAACTAAAAACACTGTAACTCCTAACAAAGAGAATTTCCTAGAGGGTTGCTGAAAATTATGTTTATGTGCATTTACCTTATCATCTCATTTGAAATCTGTAATTTACACTAAATATTACCTGCCTGTAGAACATTGGTTGTCTGTCTCACATAAATGAGTTGAACATATCAACAGCTGTTTGCAGGTAGACTAGAAACAGTTTTTGCATTTCAATAAAGAGATTGAGCCAGCCGTGAAGATGTAACTGTTCCTTTGCTTCACCACCATGACTCTTAAAAAGAAAAAGGAATTGTCTTTAAAATTTAAAAAGAGGTCTTTGGGCTGAAACTATAGATTAAAAATTTCAATCCAAACAGTAACCTTCCTGATTATTATGATGTCCTGAAAGAAGTGCTGATCTGTTCTTAGTATTTAAATCTCTTTGTACTTTCTATAATTATGATGGCTCCTTTGCCTGTCTCTTTCTTGAATTAAAAAGTTCTTTCATGAGTTGTTTGAATGATACTGAAAACCACAGCCGAGCAGTTTCTGGGAACTGCTGTAAACATATGCTCTATTTTCTATATATATATTTCTTTTTCCTAGAAATGTTGTAAATATTTTTCTATGTATAGAGAACATCTAAATGAAAGATTAGTCTTGCAAAGAAGAGCCATTCCAGAACGTAACAAGGAGTTTAAATACAGACACACAAATTATATAATTACTACATCATGCATAGCTAGTTGTAAAAGACTTCTTTTAGACATCTTGGGGTGAGTTTGGCTCCTCAGGTTTATTTTATTTTTTTGTCTGTGAACACACATATGGAGGAGAAAAATGATTTAGACACTGCTAAATGTTAGTAACTATGACCCAGATCTTTAAAAAATTATTCAACATTTATTAAAGAAAAAATGTTTTTAAAACTTTCATAAATTGAATGCACCTACTTTACCAGAACTACTTCATGATATGATACTGCTTCAGAAACAAATGAATGATTTTGAAATATTCTTAATTGGATTTAACCTGTTTCTGCCAGAGGATAGCATCAGACTTACAGTTCTACCCTGACTTCCATGGGATGAAAGACCTGCCTTTTATTTTTTGTGTGGGGTGCACCAACTGAGAGTTCTGTCCCAGCTGAAATATGAAGGGAAATATGATGTTTGTAATGCAGCGCAACAATGAAGTTGGGATACATTCATTATCAATAGGTCACAATATAGACCTATTCTTGACTGAAAGCAGTTGAGGAGAAGCTATAGACTGAATAGATCTGGATCATTTGTTTATATATGATCTGTGTGGGAAGATGTGATTATGAGATCAATTATATGACTCTGGGAAATTCTTGTTTACTCCTAGCAATAGTATGTGCATTTTTACTTAAGGAAAAATGTCACATATCTTATAATTAAGCAAGGATTTCTATGTTCCTCCATCTCCTTCCTTATTTTGTTGATGCAGAACTCATTAAAGAAGAAAACAGATATACTGTGAACAAATAAAACTGATTTTTTGTTGTTGTTTTTGTTTTATCAGCTGATATAAGTTAATGAAACTTCAAGCGAATGACAGCATGCAGACCTTACCTAATTCTTTCCCACATTTTATTAATTACCCACAGGTCCAGGCAAGAAACTTAGTCAACACCATTATGCTTCCCACAAAAATGAAGCAGAACTTGCTGTGACTAGTACTGTCAGATTTCAGAACCAAAAGATGTTATAATAAGCAAGAAAAGCAACATAAGGTCTCAGTAAACTTCATTTGAAACACATTGAACACTGAGTGCCAAACATTTAAGAATGTACTGTAAATATGATAGTATACTATTTATTCTTTTACATGCATTCAGATATTTTTCTTCACAATTGTTCTTTCACACACTAAGGAAAGCCTTCAAAAGAATTACAAATACTGAGCTACAGTAACTGTAGTTGTTTATTCAGAATTTGAAATGCTTCTGTGGCTACAATGATTTTTCAGCAGCACTCTATTTTTATATATCTCATTTAGTATCCAAACTTGGAAACACTTGTCATCAGATTTATGAGGTGAGTTATCTCCAAATAAGTCCCTTTTTATTTGACCTGATTATTTGTTTCCTTTCCTTGGTTCCCCTGGATTTAATTATTTGGTTTGCCTATCCTCCTTGGTGCAGAGTATGTGCTGGTCAGTGAAGGCAGGTAACTTTGAGTAGAATACATATCTCACATATTTCTGCAACAATGACTTCCTTTTGCCTGTTTGTTTGTCCCTCTGTGCATTTCAAAAGCAGCTCCTTCTACCACAAAATCCTTTGAGGACCTTTCAAAATGAAAGCACAAGAAATCTTTGTACATGCACTTGGAGCCACAGTGGCTTTGCAAGGGCCCAGGAGACAAGCTGTCAGACCAGTGACTCTGTTATTACAGTAGGATGTACTTTCAGCCAAGGTAGTGCATAGTATGCATTGAACTTGAGATTTTCTGACCCTGTTACAGAAGCATGCCTTGTCACACTACACAAGCTTGTAGTTAGCTGAGGAGAAAAGCAAGGAGAGAGATATTTAACTGCTGAGTATTGACAACAGGCAGTTGAGCTAAATAGATTACAAGCCATTGCTATTCCAAACATAACTTTCCAAAAGAATTATTTGGGTTATATTTTCAGAACGCCTGTAGCTTGACCTCCATTTGCATGAATGCTTGCACTGATAAAATGAATAATTGATACAAGAATGAGTGCATGCATCCTGACAAACCAAAATTAAGATGCATGGATAATGTACAAGGGGAAATGTTCTAGATTTACTAATACCAGTTGTGAAAAAGCGATGAGATCACTGAAAGTAAGCCAGTCATTCCAAATTCAAAATAGGAAGAGAACTAATAATATTAAGGTACTTCTCCACTGACAGCATGCAGTTTTCCACAAAATGGAAATGACAGTGTTTTTAAAGTAGGATTGAAAATTGTGCACAGCGTTGCATCAAGTCAGTTTACTTCATAGTATCATAGTCTCGTGCCGGTTGGAAGGGACCTTAGAGATCATCGAGTCCAGCCTCCAGGATTCGAGCCTTCTGTGTAGCAGAGAAGCACTTCTACCACTTGCGCCACAGGAGGGGGATTCAAACCAGGGCCTCCAGAGTTGCAAAGTGGAGTCCCTTAACCACTGCGCCACCAGAGGCACACTTAGTTGCATGAAACTTGTTCTTACAGCATGAGGTGGTGTCTCTCCCTCATGCCTGAGCTGTGTCCCAGTAGAAATACTAGTTATTTTAGCTCAGGTTGCAATATGCAGGGTTGCATGCTGAATTCCAAGAGGATGAAATTCATCTAATTCTTTTTCTTCAAGCTTTTCATCTGTTTCTATTGGTTAGCAGTATGTTTATGAGCTACTGTTTATGTTCATGGCTTTTCTAGTGCATTGCAGAGTTAATTCTACTTGCACATCAAACTTCAGAAAAAGAAAGATTTAAAAACCATTCCTCATGAGAGGCTTATTATTTGCATGTATTTTTGAAATTCAGAAATGTTCATTAAAATATGGCAGGCAGAATTTGATTTACTTATCAACTGGTGAAATATGGCTATTTTCACAATTGAAAACAGTAAACAGTTCTGTTCTTATTTATTTTTCAGTTTTAGTACATTTTCCATAGGTTTTCTGATTTGTTGTTTGAATATATTTCTAAGATTGGATAAAAATATCTTGAAAACTAGAGGATTTCATTTTTATTTTACTCCTATCAATAAAGTTGATTTAGGAATATAAATTTATGCTATAGTATCTGATCCTGAAGCTTATGATGTAAGTAGTTGAGTTTGAGCACATAAAATAAAGAGAACATGTTAAAAGATGGAGAAGAGGTTCCTTTGAGCATGGGCAGAAATAGTAGAGGAATAAAAAGTATGTTTAAAAGAAGTGTCTAAAAGGAAAGTTTCAGCTGTGAATCATGAGCTGAAGAAAGAGGATGAAGAGGGGGGACAAAAGGTAAGGAGAATATTTTAGTGAAAGGTTAGGCTGAATTTGAAAGGTGAGGTGGGGAATTCTGAATTCATTGCAGAAGAGAGAAAGCTAGAGAAGTACTATGTTTATCTGGTATTATCCCTATCCTTAATTACTAGGTTTATTTTCCCATTGTATGGCCTCCATAATGAAATAATAGGATTTGTGGATGAGAGGTGAGCAGTTCCTGTGATGATTTCTCTAACAATACTCTGGTATCTCAGTTAGATTAGAGATGGGAGGGGTGAACAAGAAGAAGGATAAAACAAGGTTGGATTTACAAATAATTGTTAATAGGCCATGTTGCCTATATGGATGCTGGCAATGTATCACAGGAGTTTCTAGAAGGGCCTATTCTGCTTATCATGTTTACCATTAAGATGGAGGAAGCATTGGAGTAGACTCCTGTCAAACTAGCAGATGACATCAAACTGGTAAAGGCTGTTGTTATACTCAGCTGTGGTGTTATCATCCAGCAGGATATATTCAGGATGGTAGAGTGGTCTAAGGGGAACCTTATGAAAGCAAATTTCTGCACACTGAGGAAAGAAATCCTTGCAGTGATACAGACTGAGATCTGGTTGACTGTAGAACTGCTCTACAGAAAAGATCCCAGGAACCCCAGTGGACAGCAAACTGAGTGAGGTCCAGGAGTGTCCCAACAGTAACAAAGGAAAATAACCTCTTGAACTGCATTAGCAAGACCATCACCAGTAGATAAAAAGATTTATTTCCTTCTACTCAGAACTCCTTAGATGCCCAGACATGAAGGGATGAGATCAGGAAATCCCAGGCTCACACAGAACTGAGCTTGGTGAAGGATGTGAAAAATAAGATATTCTACAGGTACATTAGTCAGAAAACAGAGGCCAAGGAGAGTGCACCTCCTCTGATAAATGAGAAGGAAGAATTGTCTACAAAAGATATAGAGAAGGCTGAGATACACAGGAAGTTCTTTGCTTCAGTGCTCACTGGCAGGCTTCCTATGTCTCTCACACTCTTAAAACTATATTTTATGATTCTACAATTCTATGATTCTATGATTCTGTCCAGGTTTGGAACCCCAGTACAAGATAGTGATAAACTAGAAGTTCAGTTGATGGCCACCAGAATTGCTGGGCTTCAGAGCTCTTGCCTTGCAAAACCATGCTAAGGGAGGTGGACATGTTCAACCTGGAGTAGAGATAGCTTTGGAAAAACTGAGCAGCTGCCCTCCTGCTTCTCCTGAACAAGATGTTCAGACTGTTTAAATGGAAAAGTCTGAATAAATAAAATAGGAACTTTTAACTGAGTTACAAACATGTTTATGAAGAACTTCTGTAACTAACAATTCCTTACACATCCTCCCAGGAAAATTATCTCCTCATCTCTTAAAAACTTAGAAGGCTAATAGAAACCAAAACTATAAACTCAAATATAAATAAAGTTTCCAATGACAACAGTATCAAGTAGAATAACCTCAGTGAACCAATAAGTAGAGTCAGATACATAACAGTCACTCAGGAATCTATTAGAGAGCATGATAGACAGCAAACTGCTAGTTATTGTAGGTCATCTAAAAACAAAATTGTTTAACGGCATCAGATATATATCAATGATGTGCAAACAGAATTAGCTGATCAGCGACTGAGTTGCATATTGCATCAGTATAGGTGGCTGATGACCCTACAGGTTTTTTTATGTTTGGGACACATCAGTTTCTGTTTCAAAGCACTATCACAGCAATCCATATAAAACCCCAATGCAAACATTTTGCAGTATCGTACTATAAATTTCTTTAGTAGATCAGATACAAAAAACAGTGAGATGCACATTTAATACAATAGAGGGAAGGAAATAGACAATGGGAAAGGAAATATTCCTTCCTAGCATATAAACAGATATTTAATAACCATTTTTAAAGTTATTTAAACTAAAATATATACTATATATACTAAAATTATATAACTGAGACATACTGAGTGCAATTCTTTGCTAACATTTTGTCCATTTGTTTTTTTTGTTTGCTCATGTGTCAGGCATTCTGTCCCAAAGCATGCAGAAGCTTCATTAATTATTACTGACAATGTGAAAGTGCTCAGTTTTTCCAGATGTTCTCTAAATACCTGATACTGCTGATTCCCAGAAGCTAAGAGCTTCAGATGAACAAAGCAAATAACACAGGGAAATGGGGTGGAATATAGTAAATGAGAGACTAGAAAAGAATGTAGGTAGATTATTAGGTAGGTAGTACTTATTCCAATCATTTCCTCTACACTGCAGTTTATTTTATAAATATAAATTGACTTACTTTAAAAACAAATAAACAATATAACAAGATCCTTTCCTCAAGTATTTTCTATCCAGCTTATATCAAACAGATTAAGATATGCAATAAATGAGTATGTGGTTTCCCAGTTCAAAGATTTGGGAGTATTTTTGTGGAGACTTCTTCCCATTTTATACAAAACTTTCTGCAGAGAGAATAAATGTAGGGTATTTTTCTGCACTTCTATAAAATAGATTTAATAAAAAATAAAAAATATCTGTGACAATATGATAACTCAGGCTGGGTTTCAATAAAAGAATTATGGAGATAAGAGTGCGACACCAGTAGATGTAGTGCAGTTAGGTATTCCTGAATGTTTTCTGTCGTAAATCACAGCGCTCTTCATATAATCACTAAGAGGCATAATTATGGCAGAAAGTGGGAGCAAAGCAACCCATACAAGTAGCCATCAGTCAAAAAAGAGAAAAACTTTGCTCTGTAGGAAAGGATGCAGAACCTGCCATGGGCCTATTAGAAATGCAGCAGTGGGAGAAATTAGTTCTTTAAAGCAAAAGTAGGGCATAGAATCCAGCAGTGAATAGGAATAGGTAGTGAGGAAGAACCTGCAGAAAAAAGGTCTTGGTCAAGGCACAACACAGTGTTAATTCCCTGTCACTGGGGGTTTCTGAAACTTCCACATTTGAGAGTCATCTACAATTACAATCAAAATCTTATAAAATCACACTTAGTACTAGTTTAGCCCATCTGTAGGAGATGTTAGTTTAATGCAATGAGAATATATCACATTTTCATATTTTACTTTGAAGTATCATTGTAAGCCTGATAATTTACTTGTAGTGAACTCACATTATTTAAGAAACAGGTGGTAAGCAAACAGAAACCTTGATCTTTGGCTGGCACAAATACTAAGAAGCAGTTTCCTTTCTCTCTGGACTAGAGACATTATTTGTGTAGAACATAAAGGCTGAAGGGGTCTTTTTTTGGTTCACTTCACATCCAGAACCTCAGAGGTTTGACCAGTAGGAGTAGAAATTACTCTAAAAATCAGATATCCTTCAGATATTTAAAGCTGAGTTTAATTTAGCTGAGATGGGTTCTCTGATCCAGGATGAGCTAAAGAGATGAGTCAAAACCAGTCTAGGAAAAAAAAAAAAGCAAAAAAAAAAAAAAAAAAAAAAAAGCAAAAAACCAAAACAAAAAACAAAAAAACAAAAACAAAAACAAACAAACAAAAAAAAAAAAAAACAAGCTTAACTTGTATTATATGAGTGTTCCATAAAAGCTACAGTAAAAATAGACATTGGAAAGCTTCTAACAGATAGGAAGATAAACACATCCAAAACATTTGTAGATTTGCTACTTGGTTAGAAATGAGACATTAACATTGAACTGTGATGCAAGACCCTGTAAGTACAGTTTACAGTAGTGAAATAACAGACTTAAGGTATTTTCTCACTATATGCCAAGCAATTTTGTTTTGTTTTGGTTTGTGGTTTTTTTCTGATTAGAATTTGAGTTTTGCTTTTCTATTCCTCCTGGAACAGTTGTGCTATAAAAATTCACTCCCAAGAATCTGTTTTTGTTTTGGCATTGGTTTGCGCTGTTCCATCTCAGCACGAGGGGAAAAAAAAAAAAAAAGCCTCTAAGTCTGACAGGTAGAAGGACCTGGAAATTGCTTGACAACTTAGAAGTCCTCTATAAAGCACCTCAGACTACCACCTCTGTCTACTGCTGACTGTACAAGTCTAGACAAACATATTATGTACTGGCTTTCCAAATCTGAGGTCATAACATCTGTGTTCCTTATACTGGACAGATTGCTCAACAAGACTGCTCCAATACAGACTCTTAGACAAACCTTTATGCCAGGAAATCATACTCTGAGACTTAGTAAAACATGTCTTTGAGAATCACTGTATGCTGAGTCATGTATCTTCTCAGTATTATTTATATTTTTAGAAAGTAAGACAGAACAATCACTTTATTATTTTAAAAACTGTGGTCCAGAGTACACATTTCAAAAACATCCACACTGCAAATGTTATATTAGTGTTTGTTGTGGAGAAGGGTAATCCGAGTTCCTCCAGTTTGGAAATATACATACATATCTGTAAATTATGTTGTAAAAAAAAATAATAATCTAGCATAATTCTTTTAACACTACCAATGATCTGGCTAAAATGAATGACTAACATACCCGGGTGGCAGCAGTGGCCAGAGAAAACATTGCATTTGATCACTTCAAATGTTTCCCAAGGAAAATATTTGCCTAGAGAACATTTTAATCTCCTATAACAGAGTCCAAGACGTTACACTGTCTGGTTTTATATCACTGGGATTTTACTGCGGGTTAGTTTTTTAACCCAATGCACAGCTATCTCTGGTTGTACAGACACTTCTTTTCTACATTAGTACAAAGCTAAGAAGTTAACTTAAACTGCTGACTGCATTCCTCTTAGAAGTCAGAATTCCTTTGCAGCTCACAATGACACTACATACAGCCATGAATATGGGTTACACTCTCACTAGGGTCCAGATTAGAGCTTTAGCTGTTTTGAACAATATATTAACATTGCATCTTAATTCAGACCTTGAACTTCAGGAGAGCCAAATTTGGTTTCTTCAAAGTCTACCATGGGCTGGAGTGTTGCAATGTAAGTGGGTCCATGAGAGCTGGCTGCTGCTTAAGCACTACTTCTTGTGAGCTTAAGATAAGTGCATCCATAAAATAAGAAATCATAGAAAGATGGAAAGAGGTTTCCATGAATGAGCAAGGAACTCATGGATAAACCGAAGGGACAAAAAAAAAAAAAAAAAAAAGAAGAAGAAGAAGAAGAAGAAAGTCCATGAAATATTGAGAAAGGTCCTGTCCTCCTGGGAAGAATGTAGGAATGTTGCCAGACCCTGTAGGGATGAAATGAGGCAGGCTAAGGATATCTTGGAATTAAACCTTGCAAATGAGACAAAGGATAACAAGAAAGGTTTTTTAAATATGTCAACATGACAAGGAAAAGCAGTAAAAATGTGGAAACCCTACTAAATGAGGTGGGTGCCTTGGTAACAGAATGCTGAGAAGGTGGAAATTCTGAATTCCTTCTCTGCTTCAGTCTTTAGTGCTAAGACTAGCCTTCAGGAATCCCAGGGCCTGGAGGTAAGAGAGAGAGTTTGGGGAAAGGAAGACTTCCTATTGGTTGAGGTGAATATCATCAGAGAGCGTGTAGCCAAAAATGACCTGGATGAAGGGATACAATCCACCCTTAGCTAGTTTGCTGATGAAACAGACTGGGAGGATTGGCTCCCAGAAAGACAAGATTTGGTAAGCCCTAGCAAAGGTTTTGCCACAGCTCTCTATAAGAGTACCTCCATGAATTCATAGAAATCCTTGTTCAAGAGCATTTAGGGGGAAAAAATAAACAGGAGTTTACAAAACAATTCTACAGCTAAAAGTTAAAAAAAAAAAAAAAGAAGAAAAATGGGGGGGGGGAAGGGGGGCGGGAGAGGGGGTTGAGCGGGAGTGGGGAGGGAGATCTAAACATTTGAAAATGACTGTCTTCCTGCTACAAAGAGTTCTCCAGGAAAGGGCATCGACCCTAGGCATGCAAACAAAGGCAGCCCTCTTTGCCATTTAACCTGGCTATATTTATTCATATCATGCACACTGATGTGCTCAGTCAGATGTGTGCACCTTACATTAAACTCAAGTCCCTAAAGAGCTTTATTGTAAGGCTTTGGGAGAAGGTATGTTTAAAGCAGCATGAAAACATAACAGACAGACTAAATTATGAAGTCCAGAGCAGCTGGACTGTGACATCTTGTTTCTGGGAAGAAATTATAAATGGACAACATAAGACCAGTAAATGAACGGGTTGGGCACAAAGTAGGGATGGACAGATGACTCAGAGCACCTGGCTAAGTAAACTTGAAAGCAACATGGCAATCCAGTGAATGATATTCAGAGGGAGTGTCCCTAGCTCTCTGCTGCTGAAAAAAAAATTGTCCATGCCAGTCACCATTACAGCTCAGCTGAGTATTGAATAGATGATTGTGAATGATTGAATGGTTATTTCTTAACACTTAATGGTCTTTCAATATGATTTTTTTTCTGTGTTATAAAGGAGAAACAAATTAAGGTTTTGAGGAAGCTTGCTAAGTATTTAATATTTCTATGAACGTACTGTAAATACAGTTTTTCTGTTGTTTGGCTTGTGATGGTACTGAAAAACAGAAAATGTGTTTATTTTAACAACTATAAACATACCATCTGCTCCTCTTCATTTTCTCACCTATTCAACAGCAAAATCATTTACTCTAGCACTGTAAAACATTTCTGATACTGTACTGATACATTTCCTCTGTTTGCAGAATTGATGAAAATACATATGTTAATTATACAGAGAATAATATGTATGTACATTTCAAAATAGAAATTTAAAAATCTTAAATATAAAGCAATCAAGTTTCAGTCAAAATGCATATAATTATTGCATTTTGTTCATTGTGGTGCAGAAAGAGGTTATTTTTTGGTTCTGATATTCTGTTAGCTTTTATTAGATCATGATTTTGTAAATTAAATGGACTTACTGGTTTCTTAATGCTTTCCAGTACAGATCTATTTTCACTGTTTTCTTATGAAGTCATATGACCAGGTAAGCACACCTTGTTTCAGTACTGATACGTGATACTGATACACTGACAGCAGATATTGATACATGACAGCAGAGAAACAGCTGTAGAATACAGAACAGCTGAGAGTAGTTGTGGTATATTGTGGAGTCAGGAAATGGGAAAGCTCTGGAGCTACTAGGAGTGATTCATTCATGGAGTCAGAAGAACTGAGAATCACAGCTTTGCTCTTGCCACGAGAGCAAGTCAGATGCTCCAATCAGGAGACAAAAAGCAGTTAGGCCTTGTTTTTAGAAACCTGTAACCTGTATAACCAGCCTGATATTAGTTTTGTGGGCATTTTGAAGCCTTTCTTTTAGAACCTCTGTTTCTATGATGCGTAAGTCTACTGAAGGAGAAAACTGCAATTGTCTGGATTTTATTGACTAACATACTTCATAGATTTTTTCTCCAGTTGTGTTATTCTGAATTGACTGTATAATAGGATTTAGTTCAACAAATCACTGAGCTATTACAAATTGTTTCCCTTTGCTTACTTACAAATGTTATTGTGTTTTTTTTTTCCACAGAAAGCGAATCATGCATTAAAGGCATCAAAAGAACTTGTACAAAATCTTCCTTTGCACAAAAATTTATGTTGTTCCATCAGTTATCTGTGAATCTGGGTTAGGTCGCCTATACGTAACCTGCAGGTCTAAGCTTTGAACCTGATTTTGATGACTATCTGTAGCCCTGTTTTTCATAAAATCTTAAAGCTAGGCTTTATAAAATGTTGTCAAACCTCTTGGATTTAATAAAAAATACTTTATCATTACTTCATATACTCTGTCCTAAAAGTTAAGTTTATGGATATTATTGAGTTGATAGGTTGTTTAGACTGTTGAAGACAATGAAGCTTTGTATTTCAAAGGGGTACTTGTTTTATCTAATTCATATCCCTATATCTCTAAATAATATGTATTTATACAGTTAGAAGGTAAGCTGCAGCGATATTTCTTACACTACAAGAGGACATCAGGCATTCTAACTGGAGATAAATTTGTTATTTCTGTAGAAAATTACTGCTTTACTTGATAAAAATTTTCTTTCTTCTGGATCATTAGATCTCCTCAATTATAAAACCTAATTACATGCATAAAAGAGAATTTATGCTATTTCATTCTGTTTCTCATTGGTATAAAATGAAATTTCTAATTCACACACAAAAAAAACCCAAAAAAACAAAAAAAAAAACACAAAACACATAAAATCATACCTTCTCTGTTCAGATCAAAGTTATAACAACATAAAGGCTTTACAAATGAATTCAGAACATTACAAACTTTGTGATAAAATTATTTTTGAGCACCAACTACAATACCAAAAGAAACAAGATGTCAAATCAGAACTGAGATTTGAAGTTTTTTCTTGCCTCTGCATAAACAATCAAATAACAACAACTTGTGCAATACTTAATATTTTTTCTCTATTTTGCAATTTGCATAATTATTTTGTATAGTTTTACACATTTAGTCACTGAGGTTGACACAATTCAAAACAAGCTAGACAATTTTACTGAGTTCCAAGAACATCCTAATAAGATGTAAAATACACTAAGCATTCTTTCATGTGAGTAAGAGCACATGCTTTGTCTTTTTAAAATCATTCATACAATTACTTTATTGCGAATTAGTTTGGTGTTTTTTACTCTTAGATATAATGCACTGCAACTGTAATTCTCTAGTTTATGAGAAAGTTTGACCATTCTTTCTTCAAATTTCTCTACTTTTTCTTAAAATTCAATATTACCGTACTTCAGTTTCCCTTAGTTACAAATCCCACACATTCAATAAAAGGGCTGATAGAACACCTAAGTCCTTTCCAATACATGAATGTCACCAGTATAGGAGAATCTCAGTTGCATCTAGATCCATATTGTTCTCAGTAGATTTCTCTTTGAGCAATAATCTCAGGATTATAGAAGTGCAAATGCTTTCTCTACCCTGCAGTATGTCTAGTATGTCTATTGTCAGTAAAGAAGCATTAGGGAGGAAAATTAATAGCCAATCTAAGCACAGTCAGTAAGGGATTAATTCAGAACATGGATTTTATCTGCTATTTCACTTTCTTTGGTGAGGGTAAATAGCATAGCATTTGATAATGCTGAATCTTGCATTTAATGTGTGATACAAAACATGATACCAGCAATACTCTGTTCTGCTCTCTCTCTCTCTCTTATTTTTTTCTTTTTTGGTAGAGTCTACTACACTTAAAATGTTTCCCAAGACCTTTGAGACTACAGTCACCCATTACATCTGCCACTGAGGCATATGTGCAACATACATGCCTTTACATAGCATGCAAAACTTATTCGAGATTTTGCTTAAGTTTTTGAAGGCTAAAAAATAGGAAAACTTAAATAACAAATCCAAACATATATTTTTTCCTACCTGTTTAAGAAATAAGTTATATTTAAAATGGTAGACTATTCTGTTATGCCAGTGAGGGGGAGGAGGAGTCTTCCATTTATCCTCAAAGTATATTCCCCAGAAAGGTGTTGGAGATGCTCTACAGAATCCAAAATTAGTTTGTCCTCCTCACAAGCAGTTGCGCATTTCAAAGTCTGATTTTTGCTCCAGAGTGATGATATTGCAAAGGTTATTCATGCTTATATATTGCTAGAAGGTCACAGTCATTGAATATTCTGGACATTGTGTTTTTCACAAAGAGGACAAATGGGCATCAAAGATTGATTGACTTGCTTAGATGATTGCTTGCTGACTATGATGAGTCAGCATGTAAGTGACAGCACAGAGACATTTATCTTGAAATTTAAAGTATGCCACATTTTAAGGCTTACTATTGTTGTGTCCATCAATCAATTTTTTGACCTTGAATTATTTGTCTGTTCCTTCTTTTCCAGTTTTAAAGCAGAGTTGTGCTTTGCAGAAGTGAGAAAGTATTTGCAACCACTCATACAGTTCTTGATTTTCCTATTAATATATTAGAGACCAAAAATACATGAGTAGTATATGAATTCCTTCCTTTCACAGAGACATTGTGACTGGGCACAGCTGGTCTTAAAAAGAAAAACTTGGACCACCACAAAAAATATATTTCACGTTTCATCATTCCTAGTGTTCAAGAAGTGCCTGACAAACTGCAGCCAAAACTTTAATTTAGAGGAATTTCCTTTCTTGTTTCATTTCATATTGATGATTATTATGAAAATTAGTAGCCCAATTCTAAAAACTGCTATGAAAGCAAATGAAAATTTCAGTAGTAATTTGGCTGAACGTATAACTATTTAATAGAAAAAAAATTCTAAACCCTGCTTTTTTTTGAGGATAGAAAGATCCTTTTTATCTATATTTATTCTTTTCTTGAAAAATTGGACAAATAATACAATCACATGCCCACTCCACAAGGAAAGGAAAGGAAAGGAAAGGAAAGGAAAGGAAAGGAAAGGAAAGGAAAGGAAAGGAAAGGAAAGGAAAGGAAAGGAAAGGAAAGGAAAGGAAAGGAAAGGAAAGGAAAGGAAAGGAAAGGAAAGGAAAGGAAAGGAAAGGAAAGGAAAGGAAAGGAAAGGAAAGGAAAGGAAAGGAAAGGAAAGGAAAGGAAAGGAAAGGAAAGGAAAGGAAAGGAAAGGAAAGGAAAGGAAAGGAAAGGAAAGGAAAGGAAAGGAAAGGAAAGGAAAGGAAAGGAAAGGAAAGGAAAGGAAAGGAGAGGAAAGGAAAGGAGAGGAAAGGAAAGGAGAGGAAAGGAAAGGAGAGGAAAGGAAAGGAGAGGAAAGGAAAGGAGAGGAAAGGAAAGGAGAGGAAAGGAAAGGAGAGGAAAGGAAAGGAAAGGAAAGGAAAGGAAAGGAAAGGAAAGGAAAGGAAAGGAAAGGAAAGGAAAGGAAAGGAAAGGAAAGGAAAGGAAAGGAAAGGAAAGGAAAGGAAAGGAAAGGAAAGGAAAGGAAAGGAAAGGAAAGGAAAGGAAAGGAAAGGAAAGGAAAGGAAAGGAAAGGAAAGGAAAGGAAAGGAAAGGAAAGGAAAGGAAAGGAAAGGAAAGGAAAGGAAAGGAAAGGAAAGGAAAGGAAAGGAAAGGAAAGGAAAGGAAAGGAAATAAAGAAGAAGAAGAATAATTCTTACTACCCAATTCCAAAACAAATTCCAAAAGTCCGCTGCTCAATCTTTTCATTAAGTCTGTCTTATGCATCTGCTAAATATAACTGCTTTGAATATATTGTTTGAAGAAGGATTCCAAGAAATGTGAGGATGCAAAAGTCTGTATGGCCTTAAATCAAGCTACTGGAAACAATTACCCATCTGTGACAAGTTACAGGCAGCAAGAAACCACAAACAATGGATCCTTTAAATTTAATATTACACATTATTTTAACACAGAGCTTTATTGTTTACACTTAAAAAAAAAAAACAACACTTTAGTTCTTAAACTTAAATGAAATTAAAAGTGGCTTATATTAATAAAATAACAGTAATGATCAAGTAATTAAAAATTCAAAGATACAATAAGGATAGAAATTAATTTTTATTTGAGGACACAGATAATTTTGTGACATTCATGAAAGATAATCATATACACTCACACAATGATGAATGAGAAGTTACAGGATGATGATGAAGGTTTTTATCCTGTACCTTTCAGGCCTGTAATTTCCTGTAGCAATCTAGAACAGTGGAACAAGTTATTTCAAATAACACAACAGATGTGTTTATAAACATTTTTGATGTATAAATGGGATGAAGTTTCCTGGTTTGGTTTTGATATTCTGTTAGAATATCTAAGCTTTCACACAGTGTACTGCACATTTCATCACTGGAAATGTAGTAAAGTTAGAGATAATTGAGTTTCCCTCTTTCCTTTCTTTTAACTTGTTTTAAGTGATGTTTATACACATAATAGGTGACTAGCGGCATCCCCCAGGGGTCTGTGCTGGGTCCAGTCTTGTTCAACATCTTCATCAACGACCTTGACGAGGGGATAGTGACCACTCTCAGCAAGTTTGCTGATGACACGAAGTTCGGAGGATTGGCTGACACACCTGAAGGCTGTGCTGCCATTCAGCGAGACCTGGACAGGCTGGAGAGCTGGGCAGTAAGAAACCGGATGAGGTTTAACAAAAGCAAGTGTAGAGTCTTGCACCTGGGTAGAAATAATTGCATGCACCAGTACAGGCTGGGGAAGACCTGCTGGAGAGGAGCTCTGCTGAGAGGGACCTGGGCGTCCTGGTGGACTACAAATTAACCATGAGCCAGCAGTGTGCCCTTGTAGCCAAAAAAGCCAATGGCATACTGGGGTGTATTAAAAAGAGCGTGTCCAGCAGGTCGAAGGAGGTGATCCTCCCCCTCTACTCTGCCCTGGTGAGGTCTCATCTGGAATACTGTGTCCAGTTCTGGGCTCCCCAGTACAAAAAAGACAGGGATCTCTTGGAAAGAGTCCAGTGGAGGGCCACTAAGATGGTGAAGGGCCTGGAGCATCTCCCCTATGAGGAGAGACTTAGGGAACTGGGTCTGTTTAGCCTTGAAAAAAGAAGGCTGAGAGGGGACTTGATCCAGGTTTATAAAAACCTGAGGTGTGGGAGCCATAGTGGTGAGTCTGGTCTCTTTTCAGTAGTGCATGGGGATAGGACTAGGAGTAATGGGATGAAAGTACAGCATAGGAAGTTCCGTACAAATGTGCGGAAGAACTTCTTTACAGTGAGGGTGACGGAGCACTGGAACAGGCTGCCCAGGGAGGTGGTGGAGTCTCCTTCTCTGGAGATATTTAAGACCCGCCTGGACGCCTACCTGTGTGACATGGTGTAGGGAGCCTGCTTTGGCAGGGGGGTTGGACTCGATGATCTCTAGAGGTCCCTTCCAACCCCTACAATTCTGTGATTCTATGATTCTGTGATTCTGTGATTCTGTGTGATTCTGTGACATCAATATAAAATATCTGTACATATTTCCTTAAGGACCATAAACAAGTTTAATACTTCAAATTTAACACTGATAAACCTGTTTCATAATCTCTGAAACACATCAGAGTTTAAGAATATACTTTAAATAAAACTGGTATTTTCTGTCCATTTTGATAGACAGAACCGACATTCTAAATCGAGATTAACAATAAGTAGAAAGGGATGTTGCAGAGTTTTTTAGTCTTGGTCCAAATGTCTTTGAATCAATTCATAAAGAACTATCTATTTAAAGAGAATGACTCCATACAGCTTTGCCTATCCCAAACACAAATTTGATGCTACAAACTGTTAAAGTCATACCTGTGATGAGCACCGCAGCTCAGAATTAAGAAATGCAACCATTTGTGCTTGCAAAAAGAAAATGAGTATGCCTGTTCAACTCAAAGTAAAACTTATGGGGTACAAAGGATGTTTGTACTATTGTACCTCAAAGATCATCTAAGGATGTTTTTTTAAAAAAATCCTATTTTTCTTAATATTATTTCATTATGCGATGAGAATGAATGAACACTACAAATGAACAAAATAGAACAAAACCCCTTTGCCCTCATGTGAAAGAACAGTGGTACCTTCCAAATAACTCTAAAGAAATTGCTAAATCTTTCTGTTCTGAAACAATATAACCTATGAGTTCAAGCCTTTTCTCTAATCCAACAATAAAAGTCATTAAAATTTGGTATGTTGGTCTCCCATGCTACTTTTATATTTTATTCGTGTACTCTTCTAATCCATCTGTCCTTCAGTAGCTATAGTCTGGCACCAGCAGAATTATCCCTGAAAAGAATGTGAATTCCACAACACAGCTGCAAGCACAAAGGCACATGACTGCTGTCAGACAAAATGACAAATGTTCACATTTTATGGCTCTGATTTCTGTGTAAGTAGTTCTTACCTTTCATTTTCATAGTCTGAAGAATGGGAGTAATTGTCTATGATTGCAAACCTGGAAAATTCGGTTCTCTGAGAGGGAAAGAAATGTTGAAGTTGCATACCCTTCTTTTAAGTGAATAGTGATTTCACTAATCAGAGTTACTAAGGTGGGGTGTATGCAGCTGCTTATGATAAAAAAGTCAGTCTTTCCACATACTGCTGGAAAAAATATCAGAAATTCCCATACACTTTTTTTTTTTTTTCTCACATGTAAGCATCTTTAATCTGAGTACAGCAAAATCTATGGAAATTCTTTCAAAAGAAGATGAACTCCATGTTCAGACAGAGAAACTTAGCATCCAGCACTCAGGTAAATATCTTTATAACTGGAGGCTGAAGTACAACGAAACTAGTATGTATAGTTGCTGCTACTTTATCTTGAGCTGTTTCCCTAAAGTACGCAGGACAAGAGGGGAAGGGCAATCGAATCACATCAGAGACTCTAATCCCATCACATTTTGATTTGGTTGCCTAAAGATAGATATCTAGTGGCTTTTGAAATGTCCTCTGGTATCAAAACACCAACATGGGACTGCCAAATATGATGCAGTACATATGGGAGGTCAGTGCCACAATGGACAACTGTTTTAAGAACAGAGAGAATTTCTTAACACAAATCAAATGGCATTAGATGCACCTACCTAGGCAACTGAATCATGCCATGTAGTTTGCAGAAATACTATGTGCTTCTGATGCATTTTAGCCTTGGATGGTAACAGTGCTGATGAGGAACTCCTATTGTCTTTATGGAGGGCATTGGATCACACCTCAGCCTGTTTTAGGTGGTTATGTACACTACTGCATACAGAAAAATATGATAACTCTATATGGATTCAAGCAGAGGTTCTGAAGAATGAGATAATTTTGTCTGTACCCTTTGAACCCAAGTGTTGAACATACAGAGATAACTTCATTCACAAGTGTAATTGTTGTCTATATCTACCCTAATTTCTCTTTTACCTCAGACCAATGCCAGGCTGTTCTGTCACGTCTATGCTATGGAAGAGGCTTAAATGACAACTTGTGATTTATGTTCCATTGCACCCTGGATGAAGCTGCAGTTATATAAAAGTGTTTATAGCTGCTGTTTGATCCAGCTCCAAAGCTTACATCTGAGCTACATTGCATTTTCTTGTCAAATTAAATGTTCTTATGAGAAAAAAAGGTCATTATTTTATATATACCAGTCCCAAAGTAATGTCTCCTATACATTTCCATGGAAACTACTATGGATACAAAGAAGATTATTTGCAGAAGAGCACTATGTGATAGAGCAAGTTCTCAGCTACAAAAAGCTATTTCTCAACATGGTCACTACCATCTATTATGCATTTTCACCAGTGATGAACAAGAGCCTTCATGCCATGTTTGTAAAAATCTGCATCAGTGAAGTTGGCTCACTGCTGCCACTGCTGAAACACACCACCCACTTCCTCTCTGAGCTCACATGCACTGTTGGGTCTCCTTGTATATTCAGAAAGTACCAACAATTCTGAAGGGGTGCAATTTTTTCTGCATGGAGGAATTCAGTGACACACCTTTGCTTCATACGCATTTCTATGAAACATTTCATCAGACTGCCCTTCTGCTGCTATCTGTCTGTAATGAAATACTGGTGAGAAGGTTCAGCCTCTGCTTGCATACTACCAACATTTGCCTCTGACATTCTGGGCCAACAGAATAAAATAGGAGACATTACTTCTCAGGCTGCCCTTGTGTCATGAATAGCATATGTATCCAACAATTTCAAAACCCAGATTTTTCTGTCATAAATATGTGTCTTGGAAACATCTTAAAATCATGAGAAATTCTATATATCTCAGAAACATGTTTTATTATTTTGTGAACTAGCAGTTCACATGAACACTTTGTCAGGATTCTGGGCACATGATTTATGATTTAGTTGAATGAAAGTTTGGACACTTTCTTGTTTTATGCTCCAAAGATATTGCTTTCTGAGTGTATAGTATTCATTAATTTTGAATAAAGTCTTCTGTGTTTTGACCATTATAAACTGAATCAATTAAATATTTAGATTTCCCAGAATGATGACACTTTTAATTTCTACTAGGCAACTCTGAGTGGTTTTTGTAGCCATTTGACTATTAAAATAAACTTTTTAATTCAACAGAATAAAGTAAGCAAATCATACTGAAGTAACATTCTTTGCTTAGGATTAAAAATTATACAGGATTTTTCAACAAAATATTTTTATATGTGATTTGAGCATAACACACCTGAATTCATTTGCAGGAAACAATTTGCAAGTGTTCATAACTTATTTCTGCTTGCTTTGGTAAAAGATTTCAGAACCTCAGAATTGCTACCTAAAAGTATGTAAGCAAGTGAGATGGTGTAAAAGGAGAGGACATCTTCTTTAAAACTACTGAGAAAATACTCCATCTTGAAATATAAGAGATATTTTTTTCTTCAAAGGCTTTGCCCAGCCATCAGAAATAACTTTCTAAAGCAAAACATGTTTCAGACACCTTTTCTGGATGGACTGTAAATCAGATCAACTTTTGGCTGCTATGCTGGAGCTACATCTGAAGTTTTTTTTCAGTATCTTTTTAATTTATATTTATTTCATATTTATCTGTGTAAGTATTGTGTGTCTATCTTTAGCTTCTGTGAGAAGAAACTGCAGTTGCTCCATACTGAGCACACACAGTTCCAAATAGTTCCAATGGACCCACAGCTGAGTTTTTCAGACAAGATGGTGGCACTCAAAAAAAAAACCAAAAAAAAAACCACTTTTAAAATGGGATAAGAAATACTACAGAACAACTGTGAGACAGAGAAATTAGAAGAAAGTATGAAAACATAGGAACAGCAGAGAGGAACTCTTATTCTCATTCTCATTCTTCCCTGCACTATTTGAGGTGTGGAGACAGAGGGGCATGAAACTCTGAACCTAGAATGAGAAAAATTTAATTACAAGATGAGGAAGGTTGTGGGTTTTTATTTTTGTTTTTGTTTTTGTTTTTTCTCACTATCCAAATCTATTTAACTGGCATGTATAAATGTATGTACATTTTTTTTTTTTAACCAACTCTATTTTGACCATCATAATATGGTGGTAACTGGTAAGAGATCTCCCAGAAACCTCTTCGTCTTCTTTTTCCCTTATTCTTATGTGGAAGCTGCTGGGACAGAAGCTAGGACTGGTAGACTGCCAAGGTCATAGAACTGTAGAATCACCATGATTAGAAAAGACCTCTGAGATCACACCATTCAACCATTCACCTATGACCAATATTTCCCACTAAAACATGTCCCTTACTACAAAATCTAAACATTTATTGAACACTTCCAGAGACAGTGACTCTACCAACTATCTCCATGTCAACCCATTCCAGTGCCTGACCACTCATTCAGAGAAGAACTTTTTCCTAATGTCTAACCTGAATCTTCCTTTGTGCAACTTAAAGTCTTTTCCTATCTCTAGTTACATGGGAGAAGAGGCCGACTCCCATTTTACCACAATTTCCCTTCAGGTAGTTGTAGAGAGTGGTAAGATCTCCCCCGAGCCTTCTCTTCTCCAAACTAAACAATCTCAGTTCCCTCAGCCACTCCTCATGAGGCCTCTGCTCCAGAACCCTCACCAGTTTTGTTGCCCTTTTCTGGATGTACTTCAGAAATCAACATCTTTCTTGTAGTGAGGGGCCCACAGTGGAAAGCAGTGGACTTTCTTGTAGTGAGCTCAACACACCGCAGTGGACACTGAGCCTTAAAGGTTCAAAGTTAAGACCGAGGTCTTGCAAAAATCTTCCTAACATTTCTAATGTACTTCAGCTTCTGAATTAAAAGGTAAACATTATTTAGTTATAGAAGCATTGTATTAAAGGCAGATGCCAGGAAACAATACAAGAAACACTGACACAATCATGCTCAGTGATTGTCTGCCTAATTCTGACATGATGATGATGAAGATGAGGACAGAGCTTGAAAGTTTAAAGGGAAGTCTCTCTATTAAAGTTCCTTGAACTATTTTCTAGAAAATCTATATTTGTAGTAAAACTTGTAGATCTACAAAATTTCCTTTGAAGAACTGGATAAAACGCACCTTTTCTTCTTGAAAAAGAAGGGTAAATGCAAATAAAATTATTAGGAAATTAATAATACATATATATATTAATAAATTAATATATATATATTCTATTAAGCTAGCAGTATCATATTTCAAAAACATGTCCTAACGCTATCAGTCACTATGTAATTCCTTATATCTGGTTATGGATGCTCCCAAACTCTCAGTATTCAATAATGTAGATTTAAGTGCTGTGTTTCCCTTTTAGGTTTCATATCAACCAAAGAAAACTACGTGAGTGGATATAAAAAAAATAGCATCACTCTCCCCTCCAGCAGGTAAAGTAATTTATTATCATTTATTATCAGCCTTTTAACAGCCCGTATTGACAATATTTAAGAGTGTGAGTAGCATACTCACAAAATGGTAGCACTATATATAAGATTGTATATTATAATACCTTTATGAGGCAATAAAGCTCGCACTGTCCTTAGCTTTACCCTGGAGATTTTTCAGATAATAAAGTATTTGACAGAATACTTTTTAATAAATGTAAAGTAGTTGCAAATACTGATTCATTTGTCTATCAATCAGTTGACCTTAACCTTGTATGATGTATTTTAAAGCACACCTGAGATTTCTTCCTTTATTTTTAAACAAAATATATTTATTTCTTTATGTGTATGACATATATTTTGTACCGTAGCACAAGGATCTAAGCTACATTTCTGGTCTTAAAAAGTTCCTCTTCAGGTATTGATTATTGTCCTGAAGCAGCCTTATAAATTCTTGGTACAGACAACAAAGAAAATAGCCCTTCAGTTTGCACAAACATAGCTCAGTGATTCTAAATCAGTGTTGAAATAATTTGCCTTGCTCAGGATGTTTCTTAGTATAGTATAGTATAGTATAGTATAGTATAGTATAGTATAGTATAGTATAGTATGATGACTATATGAGCTCATTCTAACAAAAAGGAAAAATCTTAATTTAATGGACAGCCATAGCTCTTCATATGAAGAAAAAGAAGGAAGAAGATAAAATATATGAAAAAACCAGGCTGTACTGTTTGGATCTGTAGTTGATTGCCCCAATTATATTTAGAGGTCCTGATGTGTTTTACTGCTGCAGATAGGATTCTGGTGTATGAACCTATATTGTCTTTGTTTCAACAGCTATATTAGACATCTGCTCAGGGTGTAGGAGTTATGCAAGCAAACTGTCTCAGGTCAAGTTTGGCTAAGTACTTTGCTATATTTAAAAAACAGAAACAGTTTTGGAGAATAGCAAGGGCATAACAGTAGTGATACAGCCATCATCTTAAAAGTTCACAGGAACTTGAATGTTGTGTGGTAGATCTTTTCAAATACTGTCAGATTCATATGGTCAAGTATCTATCACACAAATAACTGTAAGGTAGTTATATGAAGAACTTTTATATTAAAAGCCTTGTTTAGGGCACAATTCATCTTGTCTTAGCAGATACCAATAAACAGTCAAGTCCCCACTGAATATACGGAGAACTATTTGGACACTGACATCAAGCTTAAGAATTGATTTTAATCTGAAATATTAAGCCAACCCCTGAGGTACCCAGCTTTCCCCAGGAAGGCACCCAACTTCCCCACAGTTGGTGCCAGGCTTGACTTGGTTGCCTGAACACAAACAAGTAATGCTGTTTGAGAATTTGATAGGGTATCCAGGAAAGCCACATGACTTTGACACTACGATGTAGGATTTCTGAAGAAACATGTCTTCCTAGGTATTGTGTAGAGGCTAGTTAGGGTATCCAGTGGCACCATACAATAGCCCTAGATGTCCTTTTTTAGGATTAAACTAAGAGAAGATTTCATTGTTTAAACATATACTATATATAATTTAATGTAAGGCCTCCTATCTGTCTTCTGTTTACTGCTTCAGAGAGTGTAAATCACACATAAAACCTCAACCTAGGTTCTATACACTTTTCTGCACAAAGGTGTTTAGTGTCATTTCATTATGTTGTGTGAGAATGAATCAAACTGATTCATTTTATGAATGCTCAGGCATGAACTAATAATTCAAGATTTTTACTGTTCTGTGCCTCTATAATAATTGCTAAGGATGTTTAAAAAGGAAGATACTTCAAAACAAAAGAACAACTAATCAAGGACTTTGAGATCTATAGTTTTGATTTTGGTAATCCATGTACAATCCATACATCAATTTAAGCTTGCACTAGCATTTAAGGTAACTATCAGTACTAAATGAATTATATTTAAGGCTTTTCTTTTTTCTTTTTATTTTTTTTTACTTCTTCATGTATATAAGAACATAGATAATGTTGAAATTATTTGAATTGACACATATTCTTCTCAATTTTGTTGTCTCCTCAGTTTCTTCTTTTGTCTTCTACCATACATTGTTTCATCTTTTTAATTTAAAACTGTGCAAATAATGCAAATTTTACATGCACAAAAATATCTAATATGACTTCAATAGGATTATGATCATAAATTTAATTTATATCTTGTATTTGTAGATATGCTTAAATGAACCCAGGAATGCTGACATTTTGTAAGTTATCTGCTTTTTCCAGGTTGGCTTTCACATTCCAAAATTTTGAGAATTTTTAAGGACAACAGAAATACTAATGGGAATAATAAATACATTTAGTTTTGCAATTAACTGCATAAGGCTTCTGACATAATACCAAATCAACACTGAACATTTCAGTTTTCACCAGGTCAGCAAGTTGATCTCAGCTTGGATTTTTTAATTCCTGTTTGTGGGATGTTTAATGTTACTCAGCTGAAACCGAGTCATTCTGACCTCAAAGTACGTGGTAATTTCCAAAGTAAAAGCTGTTTCAAGGGTTTATTTTCTGATGCATGTCCAGACGTGCTTTTCAGACATTAAAAAACTGAATCAGGAACAATTTGACTAAGTCCTATATGAATAATTTATTTTGTACTTACACATTTTTAAAAAGATAAGTGACTTTATATGTTAGTATTTTGCTAATACATTAAAAAGTATTGTTAACTGGGATCTGTGTCATAAATGTTTTGGTCACTGGACTTGTCATACTTGCACAATAGGTGTTTCATTATTCAAAGGTAAGCCAGATTGCCAATACTTATGGAGGTCAGAAATTCTGAACGCCTGCTGATTTGTGAATTCCATTAGTAATTTTCCTCCCCAGCTACTGCTGACTTTGGATCCAGCCTGACATTTTCAATACAGATGAAAATGCTTTATATATTGACTGCTTCTCTGTTGTGAGATGGTACATTTAGAAAGTCATTTATTTCTTTTGTGAGCTCATATGTTGGACATGAAAATATTAGCACATCCAAATTTATGATGCAAGGCAGAACCCAAGGCTCCTTATATTTTCAAAGTACTCCCTAGTTAAAGCAGCACAAAAGGCTAAGCAGTAAGGCAAGCGTGGGGAGAAAAAGTCTGATCAAATTCACCCAGTTTTGTGAAATGTCTGTATGAAGTTCTCAGTCATTGCTCAAGTAGGAAGTAACTGTCTGCCTGAGATGGTAGCATGTCTCATCAAACGCTGCTGAAAACTTCCTTGGATGCAGGACAGCAACCAGTCCCAAAATCTTTGGGACATTTTTTGAAAAATGAACAGAGAAATTACAGAAATGGGCTTCTAGCATGAAAATGGGACTAAGAACCTTCTTCTGAGAGTTAAGAGAACCAAATTTCTTGAGCCTAGCAAAATAAAAATCAGAATGAATATGACTACTATGTGTAAATATACAAAGTGTAAAAGGAAGGGCAAAAGGGAGAGAGGGAGGAAGCAATGAAGGGAGCAAGGGAGGGAAAGATGGAAGAGGAAGGGAGGAAGGGAGGAAGGGAGGAAGGGAGGAAGGGAGGAAGGGAGGAAGGCAGGCAGGAAGGCAGGCGGGAAGGCAGGCAGGCAGGCAGGCAGGAAGGCAGGCAGGAAGGCAGGAAGGCAGGAAGGCAGGAAGGCAGGCAGGCAGGCAGGCAGGCAGGCAGGAAGGAGGGAAGGAAGGAGGGAAGGAAGGAGGGAAGGAAGGAAGGAGGGAAGGAGGGAAGGAGGGAAGGAAGGAAGGAGGGAAGGAGGGAAGGAGGGAAGGAGGGAAGGAGGGAAGGAAGGAAGGAGGGAAGGAGGGAAGGAGGGAAGGAAGGAAGGAAGGAAGGAAGGAAGGAAGGAAGGAAGGAAGGAAGGAAGGAAGGAAGGAAGGAAGGAAGGAAGGAAGGAAGGAAGGAAGGAAGGAAGGAAGGAAGGAAGGAAGGAAGGAAGGAAGGAAGGAAGGAAGGAAGGAAGGAAGGAAGGAAGGAAGGAAGGAAGGAAGGAAGGAAGGAAGGAAGGAAGGAAGGAAGGAAGGAAGGAAGGAAGGAAGGAAGGAAGGAAGGAGGGAAGGAGGGAAGGAGGGAAGGAGGGAAGGAGGGAAGGAGGGAAGGAGGGAAGGAGGGAAGGAGGGAAGGAGGGAAGGAGGGAAGGAGGGAAGGAGGGAAGGAGGGAAGGAGGGAAGGAGGGAAGGAAGGAAGGAAGGAAGGAGGGAAGGAAGGAAGGAGGGAAGGAAGGAAGGAGGGAAGGAAGGAAGGAAGGAAGGAAGGAAGGAAGGAAGGAAGGAAGGAAGGAAGGAAGGAAGGAAGGAAGGAAGGAAGGAAGGAAGGAAGGAAGGAAGGAAGGAAGGAAGGAAGGAAGGAAGGAAGGAAGGAAGGAAGGAAGGAAGGAAGGAAGGAAGGAAGGAAGGAAGGAAGGAAGGAAGGAAGGAAGGAAGGAAGGAAGGAAGGAAGGAAGGAAGGAAGGAAGGAAGGAAGGAAGGAAGGAAGGAAGGAAGGAAGGAAGGAAGGAAGGAAGGAAGGAAGGAAGGAAGGAAGGAAGGAAGGAAGGAAGGAAGGAAGGAAGGAAGGAAGGAAGGAAGGAAGGAAGGAAGGAAGGAAGGAAGGAAGGAAGGAAGGAAGGAAGGAAGGAAGGAAGGAAAGGTTATTGTTAGCTTATGTGATTAAGCCTATTCTCATTAAAATATAAATTAAAAAAAATAGTAAAGAAAAAAAAGCAGGATGTATGAATACAACTCCTTGCAAACAGTTCTATAGTACGAAAATATTTGTAGACCAGACATAATGTGAAAATGCCTGCCATTTTATACTGTATAGAATTTTTTATAAGAAAATTGAGTAGAAATGTGTTGCACAACTATGCAGCAGCATGGAAATATGGAGTAAAAAACTGCCAGCGCAAGGAAATCCCAACACAAGTAGGAACAAGAAGTGTACTTTAGACATGTGTTACAAAAAGAAAGCAATCTTTCTCAAAGATGTCCCAGTGGAACCAAAAGAAGAAATGCTCTTACTCTGATTTCTTGCCTTGTGTGCAGAACTAGGTATGTAACAGAAAAAAAACACGTATCTCTCACTTTTAATATATCATGTGCACTTTCTTACTCCTAAGTTGCAATGATCTCAATTTGGCATTCATCTCTTCCTAGCAATGATCACAAATCCCTTTAGCACTGGCAACAAACACACAGTGGGACAGAGGTTTAATCACCATTAGATAATAGCATATGAAACCTTCATGGTATGTACCTTATCCCACAGCTATTTAATATCTCTCAAAAAAGACTTGTGATTAAGTGGGAGTCCATCTTCTATGTACAACCATCTCACTTTTCCAGTCTCATAATTTTTTCCAGTTCATAATTTTTCCCTCCTAAAAACTTTCTACAGCTCTAATGCTCATGAAAGCATTCCAAGGCCAATAATGGTAGAACTGTTAACTGTTTTCTCTGCTTCTCTGTTAATTGGTACTTGCCCCAGTTGATTTCCCTTCCCACCCCCCACCCCCACCCCCACCCCCACCCCCTTTTTTTCTTATTTATTTATTTATTTGTTTCTGACAGGAGGTTATAATTAGTTTGGTGTTTTTGATATCATGATCATAAAAATTGTATCCAACAGTGGTACTAGCTAAAGTACCATTACAACTACAGACTGAAAAATTATGGAACTGATAAGGAATAATAGCTCTTAGCCTATCCTTTTTTTATTTTATTCACTTAAATTTGCCAGTGAAACAAATTTTTGCCTGTTAAGCAATATGCTTACAACCATGTAATATCTCTAAAAGGGATGGGAGAGTTAATTGTTGTTGTTGTTTTTTACAAACCTGATTTTCCATATACTCTTGAAAGCATAAAGGGAAAAGCTAAAGCTTTTTCAGAGTACAAAGCAATGGGAATTAGCAGATACATTAGTGGAAAATAAAAAGCACAATTTCTGTTACTGGATGTGCTGAGGAGGTGTGTCTAATTGCCTAGACAGCAGGATGAAAGTGTTTTCCTTCTTTACATGTTACAGATTAAACAGTATAATATTTATAGCAGCTTTTTCGCATTCTAGACTGCAGGCTTCCAAAAATAGTCTTTCAACAAGGAGCATTATTAAACCTTTAATTTCTTCCCTATGACTATAATATTCTTCCCACAAAGGGAAATCTCTTTCTTCTCTGATACAGTGTATCTAATCATTAGTTAACTTCCTTTTCAAAGCTTCAGTCTTATTATAAGTATGTGAGTAGCCTGCGCTTAGACTTCTAACTGAAAACCCCTTAAAGTCATTAGATCTCTGAGCTCTGAACTCCTATGTAGTTTTACCATTGTTAAGGTATAAAGAAACTGTCATACAATGCTGGTAAGTATACCCACAAAACTTCTTTGTGCTCAAAAGTACCCATTTTATATATAATTACGTGTTATGAGAGACAGCATGAAATACTTGTAGAGAACAGGGTACCTAGTACTTGCAAATTCTAAAAATATAAATGAAAAATGTTGCCTGGCCAACTAATGACTTAAGTGCCAATGACAATATGTGCTTCTTACTGTAATCGATAAGGACTGACAACAAAAATAAATAAACCAATAAAACAGTGAAAGAAAGCAGAATCGTCAGCAAGAATTATACTGGTGAAGCTGAGAGTAAATTTGCCATTGTAAAAACAAAACTAGCCAAGTGAAACTGAGAGGCAAAAATTTCATAGGTCGTTGTGCCAGATTACTGGCTAATTCCATGGAATTTACTGTACTTTGACAGAATGGATAATATTAAGTGTTGAATGTATATAGCCAACTGTTTAGCAGCTGAGCCCAATTAGCACTAAGATTTTGTACTCATATTCTTTTTTTCATTTTGAGGAAATAAATCTGTCCTGTGTACAAATGTAACAGATGTGATCACTGCATTTTACAAGCTTTTCTTTCTATTGGTTTCATGGATTCTATTACCATGACTTCCTTCTCAGTACCCAGGATAAGCCACTCGTGTAATCATTCCCTAGAACACTTCAGTCCAAATCATCCAGGGGTTACATGTAACCAAATATTGGACAGTTTAACTCATTACATTTGTATAGACATATGCCATGAACAATTCAATGAAATTATTTTAGATATTTCCATACAGAAATGGTTTTCATTTTAGAAGAATTGAGCACAATATCTAGTGATGAACTGAGGGCAAATTAAAGTAACAAAACAATGGTTCAGCAGTGGTTTTGAACCCCAGGGGGATTCTACTTGGGTAGATCTCTAATCTTATTGCAGTTTTGTTCTTTTCTGTTGAAGGTCAAATGTGGTACGGTTCATCCTGACCTGTTTCTGGTCATTGTCCCGGAGTGTGAACTCCCTCTCAGTTGTATTTGCTGTTGTGGTGGATAAACCATTGGTTCACCAACAGTATGTATGTGGATTTTACACATTATTTCAGCCAAAAAGTAGTCTGTATTAGTGCACTAACAAGTGTGTCCTTCTTTTCACAGTCAGATCCTGCTTAAATTCTAAGAGCTGAAGTTATATTAAGGTTTAAAAACAAGTCCTTCCTGCTAATGTGAAAATAGAATCTACAAGGCAGAAGGTTGTAGATCACAAATACTGAGGATTCAATAATGAATGCAGAACATGATTTTTCCACTGGGAAGAATATGTACTAAATATATATATTAGATATTTACACAGTGGAATTGAAATCTAATAAATACAGAATGTATGTACATGAATTCCTTTCATTTTCCTAAAAAAGAATATTTTTTAATCTACAAGAAGCAAGGTTCAGTGCGAAGGAAATAATGAACCTCAGTGTAATATGGGTATTATTCAATATGTATCCAGCCCAGAATTCTTCACAATTTTCCATTTTCTGTAAAATTTATTCTATGAAGTATGAAAGATTTTACCTTTCTGCAGACTGCTGGCAGTGTCTTCTTTACCTGTCTCTGTTCAGCTTTCAGCAAGCAGTGGAAATAGTGGTCAGTGTATTCAACAATGCTCCTTTTTTTTTTTTTTTTTTTTAATATTAATAATATTTCATTTTGGAAATACCCTTTTATTTTCCTTTAATTATGATTTCTCATTACTCCAATGCACAAAGCATTTAAAGACTTCATTAAAACAGGATTGCACCTCCACAAGATAAATATGGCCTGTTTCATTGTCAACAGTACCTATAATATTGTCTTATTTCTTACTTGAGTAATGCCAAGTGTACATGTAATGGCCATTGCTTCTGGAAGCCTGTCAATTAGAATTCATCTCAGCAGTCTCAAGGAACACAGAGCAGAGAACATTTTACTGCTGAGCTACACAGAAACACATTTCAGCTCCACTTAATTCTTCCTGCTGATTGCTGCCTAAGTGCTAAAGAGTGGGAGAGTAAACCACTCTTTTCGAGGACGGACAACAGAGCTTTGCATCCAGGGTTTATGGGTGGCTGCAGTAATGGCTCCAAAGGATCCCAGATAGTGGTTCTCCTTCCCAAAATCATCCCAAATAGTGACTTTTGAATATATATTTGATGAAGAATAAAGAATTATTAATTTTTCAGAAGTTTCTAAAATCAGAGGAACAGTAAATGAAATAGAAATTCAAACCAAACTGATTAGTGACCCAAGACAGGACAGCAATCAGTTACTGCAAGGATGAGGATGGTATGGTGTAGATTAGATGGAGTAAAAGCTGGATCAGATAGAATAGAGAGAAAAAAAAGAATACAAAATAGCAATCCTCACCACTGGACTAAATCATCTAAAAGTATTGTGGCAATATTAGAAAATGATCATGTGACTTAAACTTTGTTTCATAATGAACATATGCAGAAAGATAGATGTAGGAATCATATTTTTTAATATCCATGTGTTGGTTTTGTTTGTTTGTTTGTTGTTTTTTGTTTTGTTTTGTTTTGTTTTGTTTTGTTTATTTTGGCAGGATTTGTTTGTAGGTCTCATAAGCAATTCATATGAAGCTCAGTAACTTATAATCTTGGTGCACAGTTATCAGAATAATAAACTGCAAATTATTTCTAAACTAGTGCCACTGGCATTCAACAATTTTTCTTCCAAATCCCTCCTTAGACATAACTTCTCCCTCAAAAATCATAAATAATAATTTGTTCAACTGTTTCTTCAAAATAATGACTTCAGAATCACTAATGGAGTTAGAACTTTCTGGCCATATATAGTTTCTCTTGAAAAATGCTAATCTGCACTCAATAATTTGTTAAAATTTGTTATACAAATATGTCTTGAATTGTTAGTCACTCATGAAATTTTAGCAGAGTAAGAATCTGTTTTCTGTATCTTAGAAATCTGAGATCAATAATTTTGTCTATTCAGACTAATGCACATTAAATTGGAACAAAACTAAAAAGAATTACAAATTACAAATTCTTAATAATAATTTTATCATACTCTAAAATCCATCTGGAAATATTACCAAATAAAACAATTCAGTAAGTTCTGGGATCTTCCTTGTACATTTTATTCCATGCTGCCCTGAAGATATCAATGCAAACATAAATGGATGTCTTAAATTTTGAAAGGTTTGAGCAATTTCTTGGTGTGTCTTTGTCAGTTTACCTGTTTGTACTTGGAAGCTTCCACTCTCACTGCTAATATTACTTTCTGTTAATAGATTCCAGACATTATGAAAATCTTATTTGTGAATCTAGAGGGGTCTCTCAATGCTTCAGCAACAGCAACAACAACAACAGCAAAAACAAAAGGAAGAGTAGATATGGAAAACAATCTAATATAGGTGACTCTGGGATCTAGTACATTTTTATTTTTTTTTTTCCTTTCTTACAAGGAATCATGGATATTCTGATAAAACTGACTAATGCTCTTAAAACACATAATTTCATTTTACTAAGTTTTTGATACTAATATCTTTCAGTCATTAGTATAATGGAGTAAGATGAGAGTTTGGAATATTTAAATATTAGTAAATTAAATGTGAATCCTAACTTCTTATTAAAGTTTTTGTTTGCAATAATGTATAATGCAGAAACACCTTCACTTGACTACTTTCTTATATTAGGATTTTCATCCTGTTTTAAATCATTACTTTTATCTCTAGTGAAAGTTAACACACAATCTGAAGTCTTCTATATTTGCGCTGAAAGAGAAAGTTATGTTCAGAAACAGTCCCAGTGATTCACCTTCCTCTTGAGACTGAAATAATTAACAGTTGAAATAGCTTTCATAATTTTATTTAGAGGATACATATTTTTCCATATTTACATCTACTTTGCAGTTCTCCCAAATAGAACAAGTCAGAGAGAAGAAAAAGGAGGAAACAAAAAATGTCAGAGAATGCATGATCCACAATGTCAGATTGAATGAAAATAATGTTTTTTAACATGTATTTAATTAACAAAGTTGAAAATACCATCATTCAAAAAAAAAATGTTGCAAATTGTATGAGCATTCTGATATAATATTTTTTCCATATAAATGCATGCCAGTGATTTTTTTTTCCATAGCTGAGAGAGTCAAGATATTTTTACTCATCTTCTTTCTCTGTCTCTGAGCCAAAACTCCAAGAGCTTCAATCCACATATAACTTGGTCAGATCTGCTACTGGCAAAACTTGGCATGAATCCATACTCTTTAGTTGAGAGATAGACAGTCATGGATTGTACCACTGAACTTGGAGTAAAAGTACACTTTTTTGTTTGTTTGTTTGTTTTCTGAAAACAACAATGAATTCCATGGTTTCATATTATAGAAAGAGTCCCAAAATAAAAACATAATTTAAGGTGAGAAAGATTTCAGTATTAATGACTTACTGAGATCTGCATTTTCAGCTTCCTTCTATTCATATGTTTTATGGTCATGAATATAAGGTATTGCTCTCATATAAATAAAGGTGTTTTTTTCATATTCCTTCAGAAGAATGTGAATGTTTACCCATCTTTTCGTGTTCTGTTTTCATATCTCCCAAATAATACATTCTTAAGAATTACCACAGAACTGGTTAGAGTTTTGCTACAGCAATTCACATACACTATTTGAAAACGTGTGTCTCTTAATCGTCATTAGTCTACTAAGACTCAAGTGGAACTACAGACCTAAGTGGGGAACAATCCCCAGAGGTTTTACCATCAGCCACATACTATCTTCCCACCAAAAGCTTTTGAAGAGAGACCCTTATGCACTTATATTGTATTGCACTTATGCAGTTATATTCTACTTGGGCATCTTTCAAGAAAGATATATAATGAATAAAATCCTGTAGCTCACGTGTAATTTTTATTTGTATCTTCCCAGTTTTTACTGACAAGAATTGGAGCCAAATTTTCACATCTATAGTTATTTCATAGTTACTTTTTAGGAGATGCAGTTGACAAACAGAAGCTTTATACTGCATCATTGTACTATGTTCTGAACTACTCCATGTCATCAGACTTCACCTTCCTTCTTCCTGTTTTTCATTCATTCCTATGTGGCCACTGTTAAATGTACAGAATAGCTGAATGTTGATGTATCAGTGAGGATGAAGCCACAGGGAACAATATTCTCTGAAGGCGTGAATTTTCTTTTAAAGGTTTGGAATTAAATGTGCTTTTCTGTAAATTTATTAGCTCTCCCCACTACATAGAGTTAAATGCTCTGTGTATATGCAGCCTTTGTGATGAACCAGAATCCATGAACATTTTCTTTGTACTAGCCATAAATTTGCTATATAAGCTGCTGCAAAACACTGTGAAGACAAAATATTAAGGAGCTCAGTTGTTTTTTTCCTTCCCTCTTCCTCCCCCAGTTTTAGAATAACAAAAAAATTGTAAAAATTATGATGCATATCTGAGATAGATGAGTGATTACTGCCACCTAGTTAATTGTCCATGCAATGAGTTACATACAAGTAACAGAAATGAAGGCCTAAGTCCTCAGCTGATCTGTTTGTCTGTAAATAGAAAGGTCACTAAGTCCTGTGTTCACCAAGAAAAGCTTGCTTTCTGACACTGTGGTGGTTTTTTTTTTGTTTGTTTGTTTTGCTTTGTTGTTGTTGTTGTTGTTGTTTTGTTTGGTTGGTTTTAAGAATTTTGGTAATGACTTCTCTAGATATGTATCTCCCCAGCTGACAGATCTTGACTTGTATATTTTCGCATACAGAAGTAGCTCTGGAAGTAAGACCTCATATTCATTCTCATGGAAACTACAACAGATACTAAAAACACAAGAACACTCTTTGGTAGAACAAGTTCTCAGCTACAAAACACTCCTTTTTAACATAGTCATCACCATTAACTGTCCATTTTTGCCATCAGTGGGCAAGAGTCTGCATGTTGCACCCATAAAGATCTGCACCAGTAGAGATGATCCACTGTTGCTGTCATAATTGCTGAAATGCACCACCCATAGCCTCACTGTCTTCACATCGACTGTTTGACAAATATTCAGCAAGCACCGATGAACATGAATAGGTGCAGTTTTTTCCATATGAAGGAGTTTAATACTCCTTTGCTTCAAGTACCTCTGCTTCATAAGCACTTCCATGTCAAATGCCATTTTGCCAGATTTTGCCTCTGTTGCCACCTGTTGCATGATAACAAAATGTAACAGGATATTCGCAGGAAGATCATTCCATGAACATCTGTCACTGCTGTCATGGGACAACATAATAAAATAGGAGCCATTACTTTCAGAACTACTCCCTACAAGAATACATATTGCTTTCTGTCTCTATTGTAAGCAAGTAGCACACTGCTTTTAATGTCATTTTGTCTCCATGCTATTTTCATAGTCACTGAATTCATGAGCAAGAGAAAGGAAACAGCCATTCATTACATACTAAGAATAGGAGTGATTTGTGCCTGCACTACTCATATGCTAAAGGAAATCATTCACCATTCCTAAACATTTGAGACAAGCATATCCTGTGGTAACATTACAAATCTCTTTGTGTTTTATACGTTGATTAGTACAAAACCCAAACTTTTTACCCTGAGTATGAATGTCCCAAGTCCAATAACTATCTTATCGACACTCACATGCTTCTTTCTACACCAATTTTTTTATCAGCTCTGCCATGCACCTCCTTTGGAGAAGCTGCAGCATTAAGTGGAGAGCACAAAGCCCCAGCTCATTCGTCCCCACTTTTTATTTCTGTAGTTTCTCTCATGGCAGTAAAGTGCATTTCCATAGAAAAGAGACTGGTCTGCTTCTCTGTCACAAAAACATATCCCAGAGCAGTTAACTGGAACCAAACAGTCAAGTCCAGGGCCTTACATTTTTGAAGGCTGAAGCATTTTATGGCCAGAGCACTCTGAGTCCAGAGCCTAGCTCTGGGGAGGAACAGCCTCCTTCTCACCAGGATCCAGCTCCTTAAAACAATGCCAGCTTCATCCCAATAAAATTAAACAATCTGACTGGCCCCCAGATGCTTTAATCAGCCCATAATCTGTCTGTGCACAATTAGTTCTACCTTGTCAGTGCTGGAGAAGAGAAAAAGCCCTCAGAAGGACTGGTGAGAACTATGTATGCTAATTTCCATTCATACTGAAGGAAAATGCAGAAAGAAAGAAAAGAAAAAAAAAAAAAAAAAAAGATGATGAGGGAGAACAATGAAAAATTAGACGCTTTGTCTAAATGCTTCCAGTTGTTGATAAATGTTCACTGTTCAGTCTCACCAATTTTTTCCAGCCTGCAGCTGCAGAGCCCGTGTTGCTCATGCCTCGCCATGACTGACAATCTGACTGCATGCCAGACAGTCCCCAGCTCTTACTCTTCTGTCCGCTTCAGTTATTTTTTAAGAGCATTTCTTTTTTTTCTTTTCTTGAACATGATGATCTCACACCGGAAATTCAATTTTACTCCCAAAAAAGAGGATCTTTTATGATGGCAACAGAGCACTCTTACAATCAGCTGGGAGTTTTCCTTACTTAGACAAGAAAAAAAAATAAGGTCAAGAATTGACAGAGTTCCAGCATTGCTTAAACTCTAGCAGCACAAAAAAGCTATTTAAGGAGCAACAAAAACCTAAAGACACATTTACTCTGAGGTAATGGTGACATAATTTTTGGAGAATAATTCCCAGTTATTTTAACCTATTTTTTTCTTTCTGCATTCAGTACCAAAATGTGAATAGGATATAGATGTAAACTTTACACGGAGACAGTGTGTCTCACAAATCAGTGCAGAAATGTCCAGCACAGTAATAGCTTTTTACCTTGACAATAAAGGCCAGTTTGATAGTTTATTTTCTTTATTCTTACAATAAGTCCATTGAAAAACCTTCATCATTTTTATTCTGCTTCAATGCCTTACAGTTTTCTATCCCTTGTAAAGGAAATAAAGTTACTGAAGGCAATTTGGAGGCTCTGAATGAGAACTTGTTTTGAAGTTTCATAATGATTTCACAAATTTATTTTGTGCAGCAAATTACAGTCTCTTGATTGCTAACATGAGACTTTTAGGTTTTTATTAGCATGTCTGTGGCCAAGAGACTGGTAAAATTTATTTTAGCCTTAATTCAAGCTTCAGTAGCGTCCTCACTTCACAAGTAAATGCTTTCTTTGTGATCAGAATACCTTTACCCCACTAATCTAATTTTTGTGTTCCCACTTTTCATTTCCCAGTTGACTACTCCATGTCCTCCTGCACAGACATACCTAGAGAAAACTTAGTAGCTGTTTCTTTTTCTGTATAATACTCTGGGATAACAAATCAGCTTTTCACTTTACACTCATTTTTTCTCTTTAGAAAGTTACTTTAATTGAGCAAGTATTGCATGAAGGGGTAGAAGATCCCTCAGTAGGACATTTCCTGTGTTGGTACATAGCCCAGAATATGTATGACCCTTTTCCCAGATGGCACAGAGAAGAGGCAAAGTAAGGTTTCTGAGCTGCTGTACTAGCACTTCTGAATACCCATTTTGACCTTTATGTTGTTATAGTAATCACAGATTATTGTACACTGGAGTCTGAGTGTAAAAATGAGGCCAGATTTCTCCCAGTTTAAATTTTCCAAAAGGTGTTTGTATTAGCTAATTCAGTTAGAGAGATGGAGAGACAGAGACAGAAATATAGAGAAAGCTATAGAGATATATTTATTTCTTCTACAGTCGGTGGAACAGAGATGTGCATAACCTGAGGCCAGTTCACTCTGTTTAAACACTTACTTTTAAATAAGATGAACTGGTCTCTGCTGGTGCCTGCATTAAGGATTACAGCGTCAACCCAGACTTCCTTTAGTTGGGTAATAGGTACCTCGTCGCAGGACCCTGCCAATAAGAATGTATCACAGACCAAAAAAACTGGGGTTAACTAGTTGTTGTGTGAGGAAGTAAATAGAGTGAGCCCTACGTACTGCAAGCTATGTAGCTCCTGCCAGGGTCTGCTCTGTTGAGCACTGTCTAAGAATGAGAGTCCTCAGGAAATGAGGCAGTGGGTTGCTCAGAAATTTTTTGCAATGCTATATGAGTAAAGAAAGGCTAGTGTACAGATATTTAGCTGGTATCCAGCTTGTGATCAATATTTAATACCTCCTATTGAAGGGCCTTACCAGTACACTTCTTCAATGCTGAATGTGTCTAATTGTCAAAGAAAGACTTTTAAAGGATAAAAGCACCCTATCCATCTCCAAGATCAGCAATTGATCATACATGTTAGTTTCTGCCTCTTCTGAGTGTGTCCTCTTGAGTTCCGCTGCCTTCTTCTCACCATTGGAAAGAAGCAGCGAACATGAACAAAACTGCCTTTCTCACACTGCTTCTTTCCTTTTTTCCACTTGAAGAAAGAAAAAAAAAAAAAAGAAAAAGAAAAAAGAAAAAAGTTTTGCACTGAGAAACATATGTTTCTCTACAAAAATATCAAAGGAAGTCATACAGTTTTTCAGAGAACATAGAGCATGAAGAGGATACATGGCATAATTTGGCTTCTCTGTCTTGTGTAAAGGAACACAATGACTCCAGATATTCTCAGTAACAGCAGATCCTAATTTGAATTGTAACAATTAGAAATGCCCACTGGGCAGATCATCTTGTCCTTTCTGCTAATACAGTGTTGTTTCCTCTGCTACTTTTCTTCTTTTGAAGCTTTTCTTGATAGACTATTTCTTTGTCAAACAGGTCTATTGCTAGTAAATGGCATATTGTATTCAGTCCTCATTTTTCTGTATTTTGTGGGATCCCATTTTTTACAAAAACAGCTGTATTTCATGAAATCACCTCCATTAAATAAAGTTAAAAAAAAATAAATAAATAAAAAAAACAACTCAGGAAACCACAAGTACTTTATATATTTTTTAGAACTTGAGACCAATAAGTGTTGGTTTGGCAAATTCAGTCTGGAACTGTCACACTGTGTTCTTGTAAAGGCTCAGACTTGAATACCAGTCAAATATCATCCCCTCATTATTTTAGTGCATTTGGTCCCAAAATACATTCCAGATATTCAGAAAAGAATGAATATGAAAGAAGTGAAGAAAATATTTCATCCATATTTTGGGCAAGAGTTCACATGTATTTATAAACATAAGCAGAAAGCTGAGCTGAAAATTTGTTGGTTTTTTTTTTCATTCTTAGTTACTTAGCTGTTCACAGTACAGTCAAGCCATTCCCTTATAAAATAAAGTTATTAAATTCTTTCATACTTTTGTTGGTAATCATGAGTTAATTAGAATTCAGTGCTTTATATAACATACTAACTGGATTTGAATCACACTGGATATAAGTTCCAAAGCCAAAACCACATAGGTCTCCCGTTTTGTAAGTTGAATTAAGAATCTTCCATGAAAGTAACACCCCACACATATATATGATTCACATTTCATAAATCAAACTAAGACATAAATTGTGACAATGTCAAAACAAAACAAGACTTTCTCAATCTATTTTCTGCCATGTTTTCACAAATAAATAATTTTGGTGTGATTTTGTTTCTGGCAAATTTATTTCTCAGTGTTCTTAAATTTAAAGCCAATTGAAAATTTCAGTCAAGTTTGAGGGAGGGATGTATATAGTCACACTTCTATAAATTTTGAAAGAATTAACCAGATATGTGAAGGAATTATGCTGCTACTAAGGATAAGTTAGAATAAACTTCCTCATTGTATATTTTGTTTAACCAGCTAGATGCTCGATCATTAATGAGCTTGGAGGGACTACTGATAATAAATATGTGAAATTTCTGTGAATGTGATCTTTGATTTAACCAGACTCAACTTAGCATAATTTTCAGCACTTTCAATAGCACAGAAAGAAATTCTAATGTTAAGTGAGTGGAAAATGATTTTACTTTTTTTTTTTTTTCCCCACTAGAATACATAACTGGTATTAGACAGAAGTTCTTATCTAAGCAAAATTTTGCTAATACCGAATTTATGAATATTAGCCTGATGTTCATACTGTGATTTCATTTCAATAGACTTGGGGGAAAAAAAAGCAGTCTGTGAGTCAGAAAGCTGTATAACTTGTTCCTGGCTTGTGTCACTGGTTTGTTTAGCAATCCTCAGCTACTCACTTTACCTTTGTTTCCTATTCTAGTCTTTGCCAATTTTGATTGCTTATGAAAGCTACTAGAAAAAGAAACATTCTGCTGTGAAACATTTGGATTCAACATTTCAAGGCTGTGTTAATAGTGTTAATGCTAATGTTTTATTGTTGTTTGTATTATTATACAAATAGTTTATTCACTGTAATATATCTGTTACAAATTCGCATGAGTAGGTTTTTGTAAGAATGTTTTGTGCTCCGATGTCACTTCTGATAAAAAACTTCTACCTCTTGTATTTTCTGTATTACAGAAAAATAGTAACAGAATTGGGTGTCTTTTTGTGCAAGTGGATCTAATTCATCTCCCACTGTGGTAAATTTCTTATAGAATGGGGAATTCTACTAATATAATATATTTTTGATAAAGATATTTACAACTGGGTATTATATTAATCATCTTATGTAGGGATCTAAGAAACTCTAAAAATAATAGAAATCACTGAAACAAACAGATTCCGATTCATCATTTATGTAACTGATGAGAATTTTCATTATTCTCTGTGAAAATTTATAAAAACTCAGTTTTGCCAACAAGTAGTCTCAAAACACTTATCATTTATGCTTAGCTTTTTAACAAACTTTGCCACATCAATAGTTATATTAAAGGTATAACATCCAGCACCTGAAAATGTTGAAGTTGTGTGAGAGATTTAATGTTCCTTTAAGATAGAATGCTTCATAATTTGGGTTGAATATTACTACTGCATAAAGATTGTACTTTACCATATTTAACTAGTTAGTAAATGATCTTCCCCTAAGGCATTTAGTTATTATTATGCGGGTCTCACAACTTCAAACTAAACCTAAGTACAACATTTATGTATTGACTGTTGAGCCCTTTGCAGGATTTTCAGAAGCCTTTGGGACATTACCTGCAGAAGTATGACTTTAGAACATAGCCTCAGATTTTTATTCTAAGGGCCACTGTTCAACTGCTGTATAACTTTGGAAAGAGTTTAATTTTTGCAGCTGTTTGAATGTCAGGTGCTGCCTCCTTTCCATTCTTCCTGGGCACTAGACACCCTTATTTCCTCAGACCAGAAATCTCTGGCAAAATTCTATTCTGAGGAAAGAGCCAGCGTATCTCCAGACATGTTCCTAACCTTCAGTGCTGTTGCAGTGATTTGGCAAAGTCCATCTAGCCATAATCTCTGTCCTATCACACCATATATGTGGAGGAGTCCAAACACCCATGTGTTCTTCCTAATATACCCCTCCAGAAAATTTACATTGTTTGAAAGGTATACTTGTTCTTCTGTCATTGCTTTGAAATTCTTGTCCTATGGCAGTGTCTCTAATTTATTTTGCTCCATTTTAATTATTTTCACTTGGTTTCAACAGCTTGTTCCTCACTTCTTAAATCCAGAGGCCTTTCTGAATGTTCACCACAACAACTAATAGGCCAAACAATATGCAAGAAAAAGGTGTCAGGAAAGATTAAGTGAAATATCAGACACTTGCTGATGTCTTCTAGGTTTCACGATCAAAACTGAAGATGTTCAGGCACAGGGCTAAAACAACAGAATGCCACTGACTTCAGTGGAGTTACTTTTATTTACAGTAGCTGAGGGCATACTGCAGAATTTAATGACTCATAGCAAGTTCAGGAACCCATGACACAAAAGTACCTTTTAGGTTTTAAAATTATTTGACACATTTTTCTTTTTAAAAAGTTGATCACTGATTAGAAACAATGGCATTAATTGTTTTCATTCTTTTCATGTATATGAGTACCAAACAATATGCATTATTGATTCAAGTTTAGTGTTACAGCAATTTCTTCAGTGATTTGTTAGATTACTTGCTCTGGTGATTGTCTATACAGTTGATTACTGTTAGCACAGCCTTCTTCTCTCTGTTCATTTCATACTAGAATGATTATAGTTATTACTAAAATATTGTTATGAGTGTCAGATTGGTTAACAGGTTCTATAAACATTTTTATTTTTATAAACATTTTTATTTTGAAAAATATTTTTCAAATGAAGCAATAGAAAATCACACGTTCTCTATTCTCTCTTTCACTTGTGCTCCTCTTCATTCTCTTTTGAGTAAAAGTCCTACATTCTAATGAACATATTTAGCTAAAGCCTTGGGTTTTTTTGACTCTTGAAAAAAGAAACATTTACAAGTATACATGTTTGTTCTTCTGAAATAAGGAAAGAAATATAGCTGGATAGATTAGGATATGCAGAATGGAGACAATGAATGTCAGGCATTACAGTGATATCCACCAGCTGGTAAACTCCAGCCTAAGAGAAGTAAACAAGAAATCTACCACAGAAGTTTAAGTCTGTTATATCAGTAACATCTTCTCTTCAGTACAAAAGCAGACCTTGGTTTTCCTTCTGACATGGTCCTCCTGCTGTCAGCCTGTACATCTGCATAGTCAGTCACTTCACAACAGAGCAAGCCTGAAGGACATGTGGATTAAAGTACCTGAGTGCACATAGGGTGTAGTCAGACCTTAGATACATCCCCAAAGGGTAGCAAGTTAGCTATCTACCCTGAGGGTCAGCAGACAGGTGGCTGCCACCATATCACTTGGAACATCTTTTCTGAACACTCATCTGCTGCCGCAAAGCCAGAGCAATTAAGTCACTGTCAGCTTGTACTTCTTTCCCCCCACCAGGACACTCTCAGTGGTCAGCTGGAGTAAATGTATTGGTGGGGAAGCAGAGAAGGCCACATCATCTGCGAGACCTGTGTTCAGGGCCCTTCTGCAAAAAAATAGAGAATTTGTACAGTTATAAATCAATTATAACTGTTTTCCCCAGCCGATACAGCACTGGAGTTATTCACAGAAAAACAGTGTTTTGTCTCAAATAAAATAGAATCGCTTGTGATTATAGTACTATACTGAATGGTAAGGATGGGGGTAGGGAGTAGACTGTCAAAAGTAACATTTAGCTGCAGTCTTGTGTTGGCTAGGAAACAAGCTGCTTCAATCTGAAAAGAAACAAATACACTTTTTTTCCTACATGTTTTTTAATGTTGTGATTCTATTAGAAAAAAACACCACTTGAGATTTTGAATGCTTTTGCTGTGTCTGTTGACCTTTCCACAAATCATGAAAATTCTGATTCACATACAATAAATTTCCATGTATTTACTCCAAGCTTCCAGGTCTGCAGAAAATTTAATAAACTGCTTCGTGTGTGCTTATACTTTAAAATGTGTTCAAGTAACGTTGACATCCATGTAATTTGGGTACATAGCAACTTCTTCACCACACTGACCCTGAAGGTCAAAGAGCTACTGAAGGCAATTGGAGCTACTGCATTCTGATTCAGCTTGAGATTTACAGTACTATGCAGATCAGATCTTATTTTATCTGATCCAATTCACCTAGCATCTCAGCTTAAGATATCATTTCAGTAAGACAGCACCATGTCCTTACAGAATAAAAGCAGCTAGAAGGAAACCAGAGAACAGGTGAACAGAAAGTACAGGAAAGAAGAGACTCTTCTTGCTGATACAATTAAATAAAAGTCAATTGTTGAACCATTTAATGTGTCTCACCTCTCTGCATGAGAAAGCCATAAATAATGTAAGAAGCAGAACTACTTTTCTTCAAAGTGCTGCATAATAGCGTATGTTGAAAATGACATGCACAAGACAACATCTGTGAATAAATGTTTAGTTTGACCTTAAGTTCATGCATAAAGGGCAATAAAAAATTAATTAGTAAAAAAAAATTGAGAGAAGGAGAAAAAGAAAAGTAGGCAAAGCTTGTATCTCTATAAATTTATGTAAAACCACAGAGAGCCAATAAAAAACCACAGAGAGACACAGCAAGCCACAGGAGTGAATATTGGTAGCTTTAGTATTTTAGTATTTAGCTTTAGCTCTTATTATTTTTAGTACAAAATGTTCACGATAGAACTTCTGAAGTAATGTATTGGAATTTAGAATCCAGGTCGCTTTCCAGCTCCTTCAATTACCCTGGACACTCCCATCTCTCTTAGCTACACTGACAGATATTTAATGTGAGCCAGAACTGGATAGCTGATGCTACAAAGATATACAGCACGGTAAATTTTCACAAAATAAATAAATAAATAAATAAATAAATAAATAAAAGAAAAACAAACAAACAAACAAACAAAAACTTTTTTTTGAAAAAAAACATTTGCAGTCAAATTCAGAGAACTATACTAGAAAATCACGTTATGCAAAACTATTTTTTTAAATTTAAAGCTAAACATTCAGGCACAATGTATTACCCCAACAATTACACTCCCAAGACCATGATGCTAAGCACACTCCATGCTGCAAACATTATCTCCATTTCAGACAATTCAGTGTGGGAGACAGGTCACCATAATTCTCCAGTACAGTGGATAACTCCAGAAAGCTGTATAAAATAAATGGCATGGCTTTGGTGGCAGGGGGAAATTTTCTGCAGCACAACATAGTTATAGGTATAGACCACTAAGAAGTTGTCCTGCTGTTCCTAGGACTTACATGACTTCCTGTGTTCACAGCACCCTGCTCTTCATACACACACATAGCCCAGGGAGAGGGCAAAGGCTCAAGGAATCCTAACAGAAAACTCCCTTACTAAATACTTATGGCACCAGTATTTTGTTACATCTCATAATCATGCAGGGTCCAAAGGTTTTTCCCAACTCATTTACAATAACCAGGGGCATATCTGACTGAAGAAGAGAGCCATTTGTTTATCACTTGTACCACCATTCCATAAAAGAAATCTAGCAAAATATGCTGGTAACCAACCACTGCACCCTGGATGAGAATTGTAGTCAGCATGAGTGGATTTTTGCACATGAACTGTGTTATCTCATTTGGTTGTGGTGAAATTCCTCATCCTCACCACTCATACAATTTTATTTGCTCTCTGATAAAAAAATGCCAGATCCCAAAACCAAACCACATTACATATTACTGACAGCTTCCTGCTTGAAGAGGGAAAGAATAGAACAGGAAGATATTTTTTATTATAAACTGCTAAAAACGGAGACAAGTGCATGACCTCTGGGGTCTGTGGTCATCCTCTGAGATTTGAGTGCCTTCAGTACATGGAGAAGCCAGACAGAAACTTCTGACTCATTGGGGTCGGACGTGGCTCAAAATGTCTGTGAAAAGAGAGCTCAAGCCTCCGAGGAATTAAGTGGCTGCACTGGATGACTAAACAGGGAATCTTCCACTGATGCTTGCAGATGGGCACCTGGCTTCACCAGCACCCGCTACATTCATCCTGTAAGTCTGTTGGCAGCCACAGTGTCATATCCATTGCCACAGAGTAGCTAATATTTGCAATTATCTATTGACCTCCCCCAACATCACTGGAAATCTATGAGCAGGATTCATCCAGATCTTTATAAACTTGTAACTGTTCAGTTCCATAAGAAATGTGTGTACATTCCTGAATCTCCGTGCAGTGCAATGGAGTAGATGATACCAGTCAAGAACACTGACTATTAAGATCACCCTGCACACTAGATGGTCAATAGCTTCCTATATGCTCTAGTTTCCATCTCTTTTTTGGTCTTTTCAAGTTCAGTAGCTACTCTTTCCTAGTATATTACAAGGATACATTTCTTACATTGGAAGGATGAAGAAGCTGATACTGCTCTTAATCACAGATTCACCAAATCACAGAAGGCTGAGATTGGAAGGGACCTCTGAGAAACCACTGGCCCAGAATTCCTACTCAAGGAGGGCTCCCTAGAGAACATTAGTCAAGATGTCAAGATTGTGTCCAGGTCGTTTTTTAATATCTCCAGGGAAGGAGACATATATCTAAAGAATGTATGAGGGGGAAAAAAAAAACAAAAAACACTAAGGAAAATATTACAAGTCTTTTAGATCTTTTAAGAATTGTCATCAGAACCAATGTTAGAAGTCAGCCAAGACTTGAAATGAAGCAAAGGCCTGAGATACAACCTGTTTTGTACAAGGCCTAGAAATGTTCCAGTGAGCTCTGCAGTGAAAAAAAAATGTTACTTGCTAATTTGTGAGATTTTTTCACCCTGTAGTTGCAGTTGCATTTAACAGGCTGGCTGAATCTCTTCTCAGTAGCAACTGCTAGTGTATTATAACTACAACTTATTCCTATTTTACAAAACTTTAACCAGTAGGGTGACCAGAGCACCAGAGCTGGGATTTGTGGGAAGCTGGAAGGGAGAGTAGTGTACAAGGGAATAAAGGTTGTGTGTGAAAGCCACAGCAACAAAAGAAGTCACAGCATGAATGAAATCAGATGCATATAGAAAGGGAAGAGGGAAGACTACAAACTACAGGCATGGGAGTGAGAAACTGCAGGTTTCCTTTAAAAATTGCATATGGGAACTACTATTATTTGGTAAAACAGGGACACAGAAAAAGGTGTCCCTGAGGGCACAAAACTGACAGAAGCAGGAATGAAAATTGCCTGCTGAGCTCTATCTTAACACATCTGAACAGATGCAAAAAGGAAATGACAAAAACCGCAGTGGTGGATCAGAGCTAAAATCAGAGCCCAAGCACTGAGAACAGGGGAAGGAGAGTAATCTAACTGTCTGACCTCACAAGCAATTTACCTGATCCTATAAACCTATAAACAGGCTAATTCTGATATAATCATATCCATAAACATATCCTCCAGGGCAGCTGACACACATACCTCCCAGATGCTTTTCTTCACCTCAAACATTGGTCGCAAAATGTCATTTGATACTCCATTGGACAAGCAGCCTGCCTACACAATAACATAAAAATACTTGTAAAATCAAGTTAGGTGAAGGCTTAGTGTTATGTAGGATTAATTGATATGTTGTGCAATGGTGTAATTTGAAGCATGCTTACATGTGCTTCTGTATTTTTGTAAGTTGCTTGGGTTTTCTTCAACTCTGTGATGGCATCTAGGTATACAGCACAGTGACCTAAAGCTTTGTTCACCAAACATTATGAGATTCACCCATTCCAAGGCCAAAAGAAACCACAACAATTGTATCCCTGCAGATAATTGAAGAAATGGAAAAATCAAAGACAACAAAACATGTTCTTGACTCAAGACAAAAAAGACACTTAAACGCTATTACTGACCTCACCCTGGCATCTCCTTAATTTTTCAATAAATTATTTTATTCACTTTTACAGCCTTCTTATTTTATCATGTAAAGATAAAATAATTCTGCATAACTGAAACATATAGAGAAACAAGAATGACTGCAAAGAGAGAAAAGTGCTCAAAGGGACTTCAGTATTACAAGTGAACAACTGCTGATATTAGTGTGTCTCTGGGGTCCTACAATCCTTTCCTACAATGTAGGTGATTGCAGTCAAGCCTAAGGAAGTGTCAATTATGATTTATCTTTTGCAATTTATACAGTGGCAACTAAATATATTTCATTTAACTATTTTCAGGACAAAGCCATTCTGCTTAGAAGAATATCCCCATCTTCAGTAAAACTGCTGAAACCTAAAGCCTCCCTTAAGACTGTTCCTAATATTAAGTCCATTTCACCCTTTAGCACACCCCTGGCACAGGCAGAAAAAATGTTCACTACAGTTCTAGAAATGGATGGATGCTAAAACCTAACCTGTGAACAACCTTTCCGCTTTCACGGCTAAATGTTACAACTACCCTTTATTTCTTGACAGCCTGCGTTCTTGGATCCCAGGTGTAAATTCTTTGGAAATCTGAGATGCGAGGCTTTCAACTGTACACTGAAAGCTCTAAATATCAGGCACAATTTCCTTTTCTTTTAATGGGTGGGTTGTCATGGAAACTTTGCAGTGGACTCTGGGCTTCATACTTAAACCTCTCGAGGTTTCTGGCAGTTCCCTGATGGGTCCTGTCAACCGCTCTTTTCACAGGAAGTGGCAATAAAAATTCACTTTCCTGTTCAATGAACCTTGAATGAACTGAAGGAGAACAACCTCAAATCCACTTGTTTCCTCTCACTCCAAATTTCATATGCATGACTGATAGCAAGCTGCTTAACCCTTTCTGTAACTTTATAAACAGCTGAGATGGATAAAAGTTAAAAGTTCTGTAAAAAAAAAGAGGTCTTGAAAGCCACTAGATTTTCCTATGAAATGGGTATAAAAAGGTACCTTCCAACAAATTTATAAATTCTGACCTCTGAGACTGGAGAGCTAAAAGATAAAGGGACAAAAGCTCAGAAGTTTTAGCCAGAATGTATTTTTTCTTCATCAGTTTATTTCCTGAGCTAAAAAAAAAAATCAAAGAACTGGCAGAATGAGGTTAATTTCCTGTTTTCTGGCTTCTATTATATTTTCCTCTGTAAATGTCATACATACTTATGTCTCATTAGTGAGACAAAGACAATAAGAAAAACCAAGCATCCTTTTCCAGTACACAACTAGGTGCTTTTCAGCAAGGTTCGTATACTCATAAAGTTCTCTTGCTGTCTATTACTTCACTGTTCTGAAATGGTTTGGGTGTGTGTGTGGTTGGTTTTTTTGTTTGTTTGTTTGTTTGTTTTTTGTTTTTTGTTTTGATTTGATTTTTTGTTTTTGGGATATATTTATTTTTTTGAGGATTGTCCCCTCAAGGCTCCTTTTACTGCTGAGAACATTTCCTGCAATTTGTCTTGATGATGATCACCAAAATGCCTGCAAATAATCAGGCACCTCTTCTGTTTTTTATCCTTTTCCACTTTTTTTGCCACATTTCTCAGTTCCACAGATGTCACTTTTTAATGTGTTGACCCAAATAGTGTATACTAAGCTAATGTGTCCTCCTCATGGCTTTCCTTAGATATGTCTGCAAGGGAAAGCAAAGAACTACTTGAAACGTGTTATTGAGAATTTGCTAGCTTAAATCACAGTCTTAATAACAACTCTGGGACCATTTTGCAACTCTAGAAGTTCCAGTTTGTGCCCAGCCTCCCTGAAAGATGAGTGGCACATAGTGTATGTTAACTGTTGTGCTCCCTTTCTATCAGAGAGGTTTCCTCTTCATTACACAGAGAGGTTCTTAATTTTACAATCTTTCCCCAATGCTAGGTTCCTGGGGGGAGCCCCAATAGATTTGGACAGACAGACAGATAGATAAGAAAATAAATGTTGTAGGTCCCTATCCAGCAATATCTGAGCCCAGTAATGAACAGGAGAACAGATACATTTTCTCACTGATAAATGTAAATTCAACATAATACTATGTAATCCTGATGGGAAGCTTTGCACAATTAGTAAGTTAGAAACCTCTGCTTTAAGTATTTAGAAAGCATCAAGTGGAATAAGGAGAGAAGAAAATGAGGAGGCATTATCTGTTGCTGACAACTCATAAGCAATGTTTACAGGTCATTGTCCAAATAGATAAAAGAAAATGGGCTCAGAGTTAGGGCTTCCTTTCCTTTGTTAATTTATATAAGAAAATCCCACTTATACACCCTTGCATGCACTGTGTAAAGAGGAAAAAAATACTTATATCTGCTTTATTTTAAGAAACTAGATTGTCAGAGAGTTACATTGCATTTCTACCTGAAACACTGTTGACTTTAGTGTTCCTGAAAATTCTGCAAGGAATACTGCTACTTTTATGTGAAACGCATTGTGGTATATGAATGGGAACTGATTGAAACCTGAAACATACAGCTCAAATGAACAAAACCAATCATAACTTGAGCAGACTACAATCCTGATCCATAGTTAGATACTTACTCTTTGGAAGGGGTAGTTTCACAAAACATGAAAATAATTGATCTGGGTCAGACCATCTGGAAGAAAAGAATGGAAACAGAAAGAAGTGAGCGGTCACAGCCTGGCCTAGAGGTGCAGAAAAAGGCACCAGCCTTGGTGAAGACTTCTATATAGAGGGCTGAACAAGAGCCATAAAAGACAAGCTCAAATAAGATGTAAACAATATAAATAAGATAAAAATATCTAATATGAAGAATTTACTGATAGTTGTGATGCATTTTTCTCTGCCACCATTCTAAAAACCAGGCCTGTCTACAATTCAAAAACACATTAGCAAGATAATGCATAGCTGTTATTATTGAAGGTAGTTCCAGTGGAAATTCTGTGATCTCATACAGGCAGCATGACTAGATATTGAAACATTTTCTTCTGATGTTAATATCTAAGAAGGTGGTTCTGGTTGCGTGAACCTCAAGACCCTTGGATCCCTTCTTCAGCCCCATGTCTTTCATGAAATGGCCAATGTCTGTAAACTGCTGGATTATGCTTTACTGATACAAAATTTCCTGTTCAAGTACAATGTCCACACTCAGATTTCACAGTGGAGTTGGTACATCTTTTTCTGCACTACTGTCTCAATATGCGCCAACACACAAGCTAACTTCAGATTCAATGACATCACACCACTGTGTGGATATAAACCTTTTCTAGATCAATGGCATCAGTATGTCCACTACCTCACTTCCCTAAGATCTATATAATAGTCTACCTAAAGCAATGCAACTGGGTGTGCTCAAAAATGCAAAATTAATTCATGTTTCACATGAAAAAAAAATGTGCACATTTTACATTCCTTTTTAAAGGATTTCCATACTGAACATTGACTGAGACTCTTTTCATTTTGAAAATAAAAATTAATATAACAATCAGCTGCAGTGGGTGAATAGCTTTTGTTTTTAAACACCGTTTCTTCAGGTTTCTAGTTTTAGCTGTTGTGTTTTCCATTCAGTGCTGCAGCTCTTTCTTCATGTTAAATGACACTGTAATGGAGCAAGACTTCACATTTTGTCTTTACACAATGTGAGCATTTCCACTGACTTAAGTGGCCTTGTAACTTCAAGCTGTCACAGACATAAGTCATCACTGTGTCAGACTTTAAACAGCAACCATCCAGTCTAGCTACTTCTACAGAAGAATTCAGTCATTTACATACTGCACTTTTGAACCCGCAGATCCCATGCTTTCTGCCAGGGGTAAAGACTGAAACTAAACCAAACCACTATATGTGTAGTTAGGATCTTCCACAGAATTCAACCTGCTTTATGTTTCTTCCAATGAAGGAGTTTTAATAAAGTTATTAGCAAGCATGGAGTTGTTATGACCCAAGTGCAGCTTAAAGATGGTTAAAATTAGGGACAACACTATCAGTAGTTTAACAACACATTTTTTCATTTTAGGAACCACAGATCTTTGTTTTTGTTCATGCATCTCAGACTTCTGCCCATTAAAGAGTGTTTATGTGGCAATTCTATAATCTCTTCATATTTCTATTACATGCATGAAAACCAAACAATTGCTATGGCAACATACTGTGACTGTATTTATATTGTTTCACATAAGTAAACAGAGGTTGGCAAATAACGGAGAAAATGAACATTAAATTGCTTTAACTGAAGGAAAAAAATAAACACATAATGATGTAAAAAAACAATACTGCAAAAGTCTGTTTGAAGCCACATGTCTCTGCTGGTTATCAGTTAAATGCTCATAGTTTGTACAATAATAAAAGTAATAAGCATGGTTTAAAACTGACTTAAAATTCCAATTCTATTTTTAATACTTACAGAATAATTAAAGAGCTACATATATGAATTCATAAAAACTAATTTAATCAAGCTAAATACTTTTGTTTTTACAGATACCTAGAACTTAAGAATGATATCAAATCAGACCTAATGTTCTTCATATAGAGATTTTAAACCACATTCATTCAGTGCTGACAATGTCAATCTGCAGTTAGAATTTATACCATAGTATATTACTAAGTTTGAAGAATGGCTGATGACATTGCCCAAGATGGTTTATGTGGCCAAAACAATTGAAACAATACAGATTAATAGACAGATCTGAGTCTTTTCCTTGCTGTTCAACGGCTGAACACAAACCTCACATGAGTGTCTAATGTTTCAACTTGCCTTGGACATGTTTAGTGATTAAGAATTATCTTGGGCCATATATAAAGTAGTTAATGTATGTAGGTAATAATTTTTATCTTTTTTTCTAAAAGATTTAATGTTAGGGAAACAAAAACATAAAGCTGCTGGGTTGGACATGTATACACAGTTTTCATCCAAGCATGATAGTTCAGCAACTATATTAAATTAAGCATAAATTCACCTCCCAGAAATTGTAGCTAACTCTGCTCTTTAGTCCATACATGTTAGCAAGAGTCATAAAATAATTTAAATTCAAAAAGACCCACAGGGCTGTCAAACCCTACTGTGAACTTGAGCTGCCTTTTCCTGCTTTTTTACTTTTCTTCACATGCTCAAGCAACTTGATGTCTTTCTTGTAATGAGATGCCCAAAACTGAACACAGTGCTCAAGGTGTGCCCTCACCAGTGCTTCATACAAGGGGACAATCAGTTCCCTAGTCATATGGGACACACTACTTCTATTGCAGGCTAAGATACAGATGATCTTCTTGGCTATCTGGCCATGCTAATGGCTCATGTTCTATGAGATTTCAACCAGCACCTTCAGGTCTTTTTCTGCTGAGCAACTTTCCAGCCACTCTTTCCCAAACCTATAATGTTGCATGGGGTTATTATGACCCAAGTGAAACACTCACTTAGCTTTATTGAATGCCATACAACTGGAGTACTAGAGTAAGTTACACAAGAAATCATCCAGGTGGCTCTTGAATATATTTAGAGAAGGAGACTGCAATCTCTCTGGGTAGCTTGTTCCCATGCTCTATCACCTTCACAGTAAAGAACTTCTTTCTTTTAATTATATAAAAGCTCATATGTTCCAGTTTGTGCCCATTGCTCCTTGCACTGCCTCTGGGCACTGTTGAAAAGAATCTGGCCCCATCCACCTTGTAGATATTTATAAGCATTGATAAGATTTCCTCTCAGGCTTCACTTCTCCAGGCTGCACAGCCCCAGGTCTCCTTGTAATGGAGAGGCTCCAAGTCCTGCATCATCTTTGGGGCATAGTGCTGGACTTTCTCATAGTTCCTGTATTTCCTGAACTGAGGGGCCCAGATGCAGTAGTCCAGATGTGGCCACACCACAGCAGAGTAGTAGAGTATTATGTCCTTTGACCTGCTAGCCATGCTATTTTTAATGCATCCCAGTATACCATTCATCTTCTTGGCAACAAGGGCACAAGGCTGGTTCATGGTCAACCTGTGGGCCACCAGAACACCCAGGTTCTTCTGTACTGAGGTCCTCTTCATTAACCTGCAGAAGGTGCAGGCAGCAATTCCTCCCCATATTTAGGACTTTGTACCTGCCCTTGCTGAAGGTATAGGTCCTTCTCCAGTCTGTCCAGGTCTTGCTGAATGGCAGCACAGCCTTTTGATGTGTCAGCAACTTCTCTCAGCTTTGTGTCATTAGTAAACTTTCTGATGGCACATTCTATTGTTTCACCCACGTCATTGAATAAAGTGTTGAATAAGCAGTGTATGCCTGAAAATGTCAGTCATTCAATGTTTCTTTATAACTGATGAAGACCAAAAAGTGTACTGTACATTCCTGGAAGTAAACAGGAGTTTAATCCTAATTTAATATGAGGTAAACAATATTTATGAGGCATAATATTTTGAAAGGGAAGGGAAGTCTGATATAGGAATCAGCAGAAAGAAAAGTCAGATCTGGATATACTTAAGGTCAATCAGAATAGCTGTTTGGAAAGCATATATTTTCAATTTACTATAATTTCTCAGCTTACATATTGCCAGAAAGTACTTGAGAAATATTTTTACATTCAGTTTTTAATTTTCCATCTACCTCAGAATTCCATAACATGAGCTGTGAGGAACACTGGGTTTTAAAGTTGTACTGCATAGCACTGATATTTTTAAAAAGAAATTTAAAAAGCACTCTGTAACAGCAAGATGTCTATTTGTTTATGGATAAATTTCTATATGAGATCCTTGTGTAATACCTGTCATTTCCCTTTGTTATTCAGTACTTCCATGAATGATCAAGAATTAAACACAGTACTGATTTTAATGTACTTTGCAAGCCACACAAAAATAACAGAAATAATTTGTGGACCAAGACAATCATTTAGATTATTCCTGTGTTATGATAAATTTACAGAATACATTTAAACAGAGACAAATGCAAATAAAAATTTTAGGAAGAGGCAAACTAAACTAACAGGAAGACTGTATCCTGGAAAGCCGAGACTCATCTGGCTAAAGGCGGCTGAGCAATTTGACATGCATACTCAGTGGTTTGAGTATCATTCTTGAGGGAAAGGAAAGGAAAGGAAAGGAAAGGAAAGGAAAGGAAAGGAAAGGAAAGGAAAGGAAAGGAAAGGAAAGGAAAGGAAAGGAAAGGAAAGGAAAGGAAAGGAAAGGAAAGGAAAGGAAAGGAAAGGAAAGGAAAGGAAAGGAAAGGAAAGGAAAGGAAAGGAAAGGAAAGGAAAGGAAAGGAAAGGAAAGGAAAGGAAAGGAAAGGAAAGGAAAGGAAAGGAAAGGAAAGGAAAGGAAAGGAAAGGAAAGGAAAGGAAAGGAAAGGAAAGGAAAGGAAAGGAAAGGAAAGGAATCTGTAACCGTTGATGTCTCTGGATGATTTTTGACTGTTCTGCTTTAACCCATAGGCAGCACAGCACTATACAGTAATTTGCTCACTTTCTGTCAATGGTTTATGGGCTGGTTCAGCCCAGTTCCATGATGAGTGGGGCCGAGGGATTTCACAGAATCTGCTCCTCCAGAAAAAGGAAACAGCAGGCCCCAAAATAATTAAAAATGGCGGCAACAATCTGAGGAGAAACAAATTAATTTACTAAATATGGTATCAGAATGCAAGATAACACACTATAATACAATATAATTAGAACTGAAGCTAATAAATCAAATCTAATGAGAGAGTATCAGAAAGCTGTAGGCCTAGCAGTAATACTGAAGTGATGCACAGAGTTGGGATGGGCAGCAACGATCAGAGGTGAAGGAGAAGTGAGCGAGAAGAGCCCAATCATGTAACCTTGCCAGGAGTTCTATCTATCTCTTCTCTGACTGCAAAGCCCCCTGGGGCATGTAGTTCTCTTCTGGACAGTTATCTCAAACTGGAGCATTAACACTTTTAACTACTAGTGCACTACATGATGTTATGGTATGGAATACCAGTAACCAAAAATCATAAAACCATGATACTTTCCCCTCTGTGGTGGAGGAGAGAACCAGTGATTGAGGTAAAAATTATTTACTAAGATAGAAAAGGAAAAGAAAAAGGCAATAATAATGATGATAATGATAATAATATGATAATAATGCATAATATATATTTACCAAAAAAAAAAAAGTGATACACGAGGTAATTGCTCACCACATGCCAACAAATGCCCAGCCAGCCCCTAAGCAGTGGACAGCCACCAGACAACTTCCCATAGTTTTTAAAGCTTTTTCATATCATATCATATGGTATAGAATATCCCTTTGACCAATTTAGGTCAGCTTTCCTGGTTCTCTTTCTTCCCAGCTCCTTGTGCTATTCATCCCCTTTGTTGGCAGGGCAGTATAAGAAGCTGAAAAATCCTTGGCTCTGTGCAGCCACTGCTCAGCAACAATTAAAACATCATTGGGTTATCAACACTGTTTGGCAACTCTGAAAGCCAAAACACAGCAAAATGCCAGAAATGAAGGAAAAATTCATTGTCCAAGCTGAAATCAGGACATTAACTCAAAACAAGAAATGGTTCAGCTAATTCAGCCTGGAGGTTATCCATCTGAGTGCCATTTATCTGTCTGTCATATCAAGGTAAAACAGATGATATTTTCTTTAAATTGTAAAAATGCCCTGCTTTCAGGTGTTTGTTTTTTTTGCGGGGCAGGGTGGGGGGGGTGGGGGGGGGTGAATACATGCCATCACACAAGCAGAAGATTGTATTGTACAGTGTTAACTGAACTGTTATTCTTAACATTGCTTTCAGTGTTATTTTTAACAAGATGCAGGTCTTAAATCATTTCTCACTAAGAAGAAACATCTGCAGCTTCCTTTACTGGAGGTCTGTGATTGTTGGCTGGCAAAAGAAAGGCAACTGGCCCATTCTTGGGTTTATGTTTTCATTATTTTCTCTTATTTAGAAGACCTATGATATTATTCTTAACATTGACGAAACAATGCCTTACTTGTGTCTTCAATAAAACTCTATGCTTTTGAACACTGGCATGAATATTTCATGTAGAGTTCTAGAAAAAGTTCTATTACCTCCATTGGGTAGAAATTCTACACACACATACAAATTTATCTGTACAGTTTCTAAAGTTAAATATTCTTGAAAAAAAAAGGCATAATTTCTAGAAAATATATTCTTCATATTTGACCATTTAAATATGATATACTTTAAATGGTATAACTACACAGCTATGTACTTTAATAGAGCAGTGTTGCAAGCTGGGGCCTTCAGTAGTTGTGCACTCAAAACTCATTGATGCAGCAGTCAAACTATGTTCAAATCAGCCTCTGAAACTTGTGTTTGGGACAAAGTGACTCATGGCCTTGGGAGATGTCACAACTGGATTTGAAATCATGGCTCCAGCCCTTGAATTCTACAGAGGCTCCTGCACAAAACATGCAATGAAGACTGTGTTGGGTTTTGAGCAGGGAACAGGACTGTGATAGCCAACACAAAAAGCACAGTAGAATTCTGTGTCAACCAGTGAGAAATATGTATGAAATACTGAAATCTTGCCCTTCCTACAGGCTTCTGCATGCATACAAATTTTTCTGGCTGTCATTTCCAAACACGTGTCCAGATCTTTCTTTGGGAGGGGAGGACCAGTGGCTCTTTACTGAGACAAGTCTGACATGTTTAAGGTGGAGATGAATAGTGCTTACCTCTTGTACTACAAGGTTTGAAGCCAGTTACATTCAGATGAAATTGTATCATAATATACTGGGGAAAAAATAAAAAAATAAAAAAATAATTAAAAATATTATTTTAAGAAGAAACAGAAAAAAGATGAAGCTGACTTCTCTTAATGCAGAATCCAATAACCAAGGAAGTGTTCTATCCCAAGGGCTGAACTAGAGGAACATATGTCTAGGAACACTGCCCAAACACTGGCATGAAGTAACAGCTATTTGAGGCAGGCAGTACAGCAGAACCCTACATCTTTGTCCTTAGACTTTGCAACTTTCATGGCATTAGGCTGGAGGCTGCATATATCTGAAATTTATGTATTGCTATTATATGTGCGTCTCAAATAACTATTCCCTAGGCGTACTGTTTGGTTTCAGCCTCACTTGAAGCCTGAGCTGTGTCCAAAATCTATACATTGTTTCAGTACAAATTTAAGTCTCTTGAGTAATGCTCAGTGACAGAAAAGATTTCTGGCATCCTTGCCTGCCTCATACTGTCAAAAAGGCTAATGAGATACATGGGAATGGCTAGGACTCGCTAAGGTCCATTCACACTTCAAATAAGCACACCACAGAGTGTCTGCAGTGTCCCAAAGGCCCTCGCTTCCCTCCCATTTTTTCTCCTAGGTACTGATGAAGAAAATTGATTCTGAAAATACCTGGAAGCATTAATTCATAGACTAGAATAAAGGTTTTATAAGCCTTTAAGCAAAGCAGACTGACAGCTTACTTGAAAAGAAGCATTTCTAAACGCAACGCCTCATTAACCAACTAAAACAATAAATCCCTTCCTAAAATAAAGAAGTGGTATCACTTTGAGAATTACATTTGAGAGAAATGGTTCAATTGACATTGTAAAAAGAAGAAAAAAATACTTCGTTTTGTCAAAACCTAGAGAACACTTCATTTCACATTTCTGAGATTTTTACTCAAGGATTCATATTTTCAGGCCCCAAAGGGCCCCATTAGATGCCTTGTTGAATTGGAAGTCCTTATTCTTCTACAGTTTTCAACATCTGTTCTAAGTAACATTTATTTTTCACAGAGGTGTGCTTTTGTTTTCTTTTACATTCTTCATTTTGGTTTGGGAAATTCATGACCAATTTCTCATCTTGAAGATTGATCTATTTTTATAGGCATTAAAAATGTTTGAAAACAGACTGAAGGATGATGTATTAAATGAAATAGTAGCTATTATTTTATGGAAGTTTAGCAGAAAAGACAAAAACAATAACAGTTTGTAGATACACCAGGATCATAGAATGGCATGGGTTGGACAGGATCTCAAGGATCATGAAGCTCCAATGCCCCCACCACAGGCAGAGCTGTCAACCTCCATATTCAATACATGACCAGACTTGGGATGGGCCTCATCCAACCTGACAAGGGACAGGGCATCTAAAACCTCTCTGGGCATCCTGTTCCAGCACCTCACAGTGAAGAACCTGCCCCTAATATCCAAATTAAATTTTTCTTCCATCAACTTAAAACCATTTCCCTTTATCCTGCTGTTATCTACCCTTTCAAAGAGTTGACTCCCCTCCTGTTTATAGGCTCCCTTTAGGTATGGAGAAGCTGCAATTAGGTTACCCCACAACATTCTTTTCTCCAAGCTGAATGAGCCCATCTCCCTCAGCCTGTCTTCACAGCAGAGGTAATCCAGCCCTCCCCAAACCTGGTCACAGTACTCCAGAAGGGGCCTTTCAAGGTCAGAGTAGAAATAGAAAGTCACCTCCTTGTCCATGCTGGTCACTCATCTCGTGATGGAGCCCAGGATGTCATTTGCTTTCCGAACTGCAAGAGCACGCTGCTGGCTCATGTTAAGATTTTCATACACCCTGACCCCCTGCTTCTTATCTGCAGGGCTACTCACAAGGGTTACTCCTCCTAGTCTGTATATATGCCTGGGATTCCACTAGCCCAAGTGCAAAACCCTGCACTTTGCTGTGTTGAACCTCATTAGATTCATTTGGACCCACCTTTCAAGTTACTTCTGTTTGAGTTGTAGCTATTTGTTCAGGCTTTTTTGTTTGTTTTGTTTTTGTAAATCTTACACAAATAATATAAGAACCAGCTTCTCAGGCAGGCCCACCTTATTTCTGTGATTGTTCTGATTCCCATTTACTTGTTCACACAGAAGATGCCTCTTACTTAGACATATTTTAAACTGATCTGTGGGAACACCATAAATTAGATCCAATTGCTTAAAGAATATTATAGCTGCGGGTGCACTGTGTTTGTTCTTTCAAATTTGCACCTTTACATTGGAAATTAGGGAAGGTCTCATGCTTCTGTTCTTCAAATGAACATAAAACTGCATGTGCATAAAATGAGGATGTGAGCTGAAAGGCAGCCAAATTAAACCATGTGAATTATATTGGGGTCTGTACAAAAACTGTACAGAAACTTCTGACCAGCAGATAGAGTAGACAGAGCCAAAGGATTTTTAGTATTTATATTATGTGAGGCAAATTGAAGTTTCTCATTAATTTCTCCCCTAATATTAATCTGCTGAGAAGCTCAAACAAGTAATTGATGTGATAAAATAATTAATATATCTTTGGAAAAAAAGTTTTATGCAACAAAGGAATGCAAGCAATACAAGAAACATTTTGGATAACTTCCTTTACTGGTCTTAATTTGTGGGTCTAAATAGGACAATAAGAAAACGTTTAACGATACCTGCTTTAATATGGTTAAAATACTTTCATGGATCTCATTCAAGATATGGAATGTAAGGAATTTCTGTACTGCTCTTCTAGCATTCAGAGGAAGGACTGCAAAGAAAAACATTTACAAACAAACATGTACAGTCAGGGCGCACAAATATATTTTCATAATTCTCTGTCTGCTAGTAAATTCTTATCATCTATATGATGGATGAAATTAGGCTCTGGAAAGAATTATTATTTTCTCCAATCCTATATTAATATACCAACAGAATGAAATCTGTTGCTTTTGTCTTTATTTTTATCATTTTTCTGCACAGTTTAGTTTTTTGAACACTAAGTTAATTTTCTAGAAAGTTATTTCTATTTATTCCAAGTTGATTATATCATTAATTATATCAAAATGAAAAGAGAGAATGGCTAGGTTTAGAATTTAAAACACTTATATCAGTACCTATCAACTCAGTTCTCACACTTAATATTAAGAACACAGATGATGGAGAAGAAAGAAAGCTGATTACAAAGAATTTCCACCTAGTTTGTCTTACTACCACAAATTCACTGGAATTTTTTATGCTTAATTCTTCACAGTTGACATCAGCAGAAGTCAAAATCAATAAGAAAGTCATTGGCAAAAATTATAATCATATTTTCTCTGATGGGGAAACAAGCTTTAGGAAATTCAGGTTGTTTTAACAGGTTATGTTTAGGGTCCTAAATACTGTGTGGGTGTCACAGAATCACAGAATCACAGAATTATCCGGGTTGGAAGGGACCTCAAGGATCATGTAGTTCCAACCCCCCTGCCTAGCAGGGCCACCAAACATACACATTTACTAGATCAGGTTGCCCAGGGCCCCGTCCAACCTGGTCTTGAACACCTCCAAGGACGGGGCATCCACAACTTCACTGGGCAGCCTGTTCCAGGACCTAACCACCCTTCTAGTAAAGAACTTACCCCTAACATCCAACCTAAATCTTCCCTCCTTCAACTTAAAACCATTTCCCCTAGTCCTGCTATTATCAGCCCTTTCGAAGAGTTTACTCCCCTCCTGGGAGTAAGTTCCCTTCAGGTACTGAAAGGCTGCAATGAGGTCACCCCGCAACCTTCTCTTCTCCAGGCTGAACAAACCCAACTCCCTCAGCCTGTCCTCATAGGGGAGGTGCTCCAGCCCCCTGATCATCTTTGTGGCCCTCCTCTGGACCCTTTCCAAAATCTCCATATCTTTTTTGTACTGAGGGCTCCACACCTGGACACAGTACTCCAGATGGGGCCTCACAAGAGCAGAGTAGAGAGGGACGATCACCTCCCTATCCCTGCTGACCACCCCTCTCCTGATGGAGCCCAGGATCCCATTTGCTTTCTGGGCTGCCAGAGCGCACTGCTGGCTCATGTTAAAGCTTACGTCTGTTCAGGACAATAGACTACTGTCTTGTTTACAGAACAAATAAAATTTGTCATGGTTTATATCTACCGTTTTAACCATGATCTCAGTGGTTATGTCTGGAACATGGAAAATAAAATATGGGAAGGACTATCATTTTAAAATGTAAGATATCACATATTCTGTGTTTTACACAATACTTGGTTTAATTAGAAAACAAAATTAAAGGAAGACATGCACACACACACACACACACACACACAAAAAAAAAAAAAAAAAGAAACAAACAAATGTAAGGTTAAATATTTTAGATAATTTAGACATAAAAGTATATGCATGCACAGTCACTTCAGCTGTACGAACAAATCAAAGAACAGACACAGTGAATCTGCAGACACTTTTATCCTGTCTGTATATCTGTTAAGGTAATTGCATATGTATACAATTTTGGGATGTAATTACATTTATATTTTAAATATGTATTCATATGGTTAAATAGTCACAAAATTAAGCTCAAAACCCTCTACCTATAACATGTGAGAGACACCACTGATGTAAGAAAAACATGGAAAATTAGAATGATGGAAAGCACATGGAATTTCATTTTACTCTACATGCACATTTTTTTGGGCCTTAATAATTTTTACCTTTGTGAAGAAGAAATGGAGGCTTCTCCACTTTTTGCAAACAAATATTATTTTTCCACACTATGTCACAGAGAGAGTTATGGTCAGAATTAACCTTATGAGCTCCTATCTATCTCTTGCTTTTACCACTGCAACTTGCTATTTTATTTAGCTGTATATTACTGGGACTTCGGGACCTTGCGCATGTTTCAAGTGGATGGCAGATTGCGACCCACTTACTCCTCTCCTTCACCTTGCAGGTCATTCCTGATTTTTGATTCATATCAAACCACTGTGGAGTCATGAATTGGACTCAATGACCCTTGCAGGTCCCTTCCAAGGACCAGGAGCTTGGGCACTATTACCACTTCGATGTGACTGATCATAAATCAGGTCTTGTAATTTAATTTATGATTATTTTTCCATCATTCAGATTTCACGATTAAAACAATCTTTTTGGTTTTGTAATTCTCTAGGCAGCAGCTGTAGCTACAGATCTCAAGAAACTTAATCTTTGTCCTTTTTAATTTATGGTCTTTCAAATGCTGTGTTTACACCCTTTGCAAATAGTGTCTGCACATCTCCCCCAAAGGAAGAGAATCACACAGGCTTCTGATCACATCTGTGATGAGAATGTACATTTTTTAAATTATTATTTTAATTTTTTGTAAAAATTACAAGGTGTGAAAAATGTAGATCTTAAGCTTGAAAACAAGTGGATAGAATTATTGAGTTTTCATGAAGGCAGTTTCATTGAAGATACTGAAAAAATGAAACACACAGTCCAATTAATTTTATTTTTTTAATTAGAAAAGGACAATGGCTTCAGATTTTTCTCATTATCAGTTCTTACTCATGTCTGGGGAGGAGAAGAAAAGATGAATTAATTCTTTGGGAACACCAGGCTAAAATTTCTGAAAAACTTGAAATATTTTTAAATCCAGACATTGTTTTCAGTTGTGACTCTCATACACATATATCTTAAATATTTATATGTTTTAATACAGGTTTTAGTATATGTATCTTGAAATATACAATGTTCCTATGGATTTGCCAGATCTATAAAGTTACTTTCAATAAATATTATGTTTGCAAATAAGGTAATGGAAATCATAAAAACAGCCTCATGTGAAAGGTGTTTGGAATAGATAGAAAAAGATATGTATGAATATAATTTTAAAAGCACTGCATTGCATTTACTAGTATTTGCATTGTATAATAGATCTACTTTGTTATTTTGCCAGCTCATAAAGAACAAGAGAGGTCCCAAGGGGCTGTTGGTGCACACAAAGTGGCAGAGAAATGCTCTTCCTTTGCTGTTCTTTTTAAAACACTAGATCATAATGAGGACAGAGGCTAGACATTTTTACAGTTAAAGAGGAAATAAATGATTAAGCTTTTACAGTAAAGGTCAATGTCTTGATGGCAGTGCCAGACTGGCAGCACTGAAAACCAAAATTCTCTTTTAGCCACAGAATATATCCCATTCAGCCACAGCTACAAAAACTATTTTGAAGTTTTTTACTGGTTTGATCTCTGGCTTATACAGCAAAGAACCACACCATCCAAGGCAGGGAAAAAGGCAAAATGCAAGGCAAGGCAAGGAAAAAGTCAGTGTTGACTGGTCAGAATCCTAGAAAAGATTATGAATATGAAAAGTTGATAATACAAGTTATAAGACTAATTCAGTTTTACACTGTTTGATACAATTAGACATATGTGTCTATTCTTGTAATATTAATAAACATAATTGATTTCATCTGTTGTTTTTTTTTCACATAAAGTTTTTGGGTTTTTGTTTGTTTGTTTTTTTAAACCATTTATTTGCAGATAATATTCTGCCTTGGTCTTGTCCTGTCTCTAGGAGTGTCGACAAACACTAAATTCAGTACCAACAGAAAAGGTCATGTATTTTCTTTTTACTAACAAGTAAAATCTGGTGAAGGTTAATCATTGCTTTTTCTGCTCTATGCACTTCCAGAAAGAAAGTTCAATACTTGATAAGGAGGATTTTAAGAGTCACAGAGGCCTTCTGACTCACTCAGTATAGCAGTCTGCTATTACAGACAACCATATCATATCATCTCTTTCATAAACTAAATAGGCTCTACCTTAAAATTAATTAAGCTGATTCCATTACTTTTATTAGAAGAACATCCCTCATTCCTCTGATAGTTCCTCTAATTTCTAACCTAAATTTTATAATGACTCTTTGTTTTTGTGCCAACAATGTCCTTTAGATTAATTAGTTCTTCTCCCTCCCTGCTGTTTATTCCCCTCTGGTGCATTTGCAGAGTAGTCATGTGTCCTCTCAGCTTTCATTCTGGGAGACTAACTAAGCCAAATTTTTGATTTGCTATTGTAATATGTGCCCTCTATTTCACTGATCATCTCTGAACAGAAATTCCTTTTAGTTCCTGAGTGCACAGTCTTTTTGAATTTTAATATTTTATCTTTTTTTCCTATTATCTGAATTCTCATTTGTGCCAGACATCTATCTTTTCCGACAAGATATTCCAGTCCTCATCTGGCTTGATGTTGCATACCAGCTCTGTGTCTTCGACAATATTTAATAAGCATTCAAGATTTTTTACAAAAAATAAAATCAACAGAAATATTAGATTTTTTCTAAGACTGATCTTTGAGGAATTTTCTCCATATATATATATTTATATACATACATACATATATATTCTCAATGATAATTTGCTGTCATGTTCTTTCCAATCAGGCTAAGATTTACTTTCCCATTTGTTTAGTATTAACCCTTATGATTGGATGGTACTAGGAATTTCTTTGTTCAGATTATGGTGAGGCACTGGAACAGGTTGCCCAGAGAAGCTGCGGATACCTCATCCATCCATGGAGGTGTTCAAGGCCAGGTTGGATGGGGCCCTGGGCAACCTGACCTAGTGAACAGAAACCCTGCCGATGGCAAGGGGTTACTTTTGGATTCAACTATGTAGAACTAAAGTTGGATGAATTGTTTTGCATTTGTCCAAACTATTTCCTTCTTCCTCATAGTTATACTATGTTTACTACTTTGCAGTCAGATATTGTTCACTGATTGTTTCAGTGCTCTCAGCCAGCAGCAGTACTTCAGTAAAAAATACGGAGAAGCCTTAGGCACATAGTCCATCTTTTTTCTCAGGGTATTAAGATAGGTAATTATATGCCTTTTTAGATTATTTATTCATAATCCTTAATTCAAACACATCCTTAAACTGAATAAAGATGGATTTAATTTCTCCACAGAAATAGTATTACAACAGTTAATCCGCAGTGTAGATATCACCAGTTAAGAATTTACCTGCTGCTTAATGCACTCTATGTTTGGTTATTTTGTATCTTCATTCCCATTATTTTTCAAGGGGAATGTAACTATATGTTTCTTGATTGCAGTGAAAGGATTACTGAGCCAGAGCTTAAGGTAAGGTTGATAAATGTAAAGCTCTCGCCATCAGCTATCCTCGAGTCAGTAAAAAAGAAATCACTTATGAAAGCTGATTTGCAATGCATCCTGCTAACCCTTAACTTTTAAATAAATCTCAGAATCACTGATCCAATTGAGACCAGAAATAAAATTTATAGAGCTATGCATTTGTTGGTCTCAACAGTGATGTGTGAGTTATTCTTTTATCACAAAGACAAAAAGCTAATCCTACAGGAGGAAAAAAAAAAAAAAAAAAAAAAAAAAAAAAAAAAAAAAGAAAGAAAAGAAAGAAAGAAAAGAAAAGAAAAAGAAGAAGAAGGGAAAAAAAAAAAGAAAGAAAAAAAAGAAAAAAAGTCCATTAACAATCCACTTCACACTTCATTTAACAGCAAGCATCAACAGGCACTGGTTGTAATGGAAGTCAACACTAACCTTTCTTGCTGTCAGCCATCCTTTTCATGACATGGTGACAGAAGGAAAAAGAAGTCAAGGAAAGGAAAGGAAAGGAATTGACAGAATGCATAAATACATGTGAAGAAGAATGCTGTCCTGCTAACCCATGGATCTGTGCAAGTGCCCCATTCCAGACTCTTAAATGACAACCAGTATTACATATTGCTCACTGTAAAACCTGGAGAATGTCTAAAAAGCTTCAGCCACAGCTGTTTGTTCAAGATTTATTTTATAACTTAAGAGGCTGCCTGAGGGTGCCCTCAAATAAACTCCTCATGTGTGGGCTGAAAACAAACCTGACGCTGTTGTATTTATAGATCATTTCAGGAGTAAGTCTAAAGGAGCCCACATGTTCTACCACTTAGAGCCAAAGAGCCGGGAATAGGCTCTTGAAAGGATACTAGGTGATACTCTCAGTAGTGCCACTGACTGACCTCTTTATGCCTCAGGCTGTTCAGCTGTAAAATTGTAAAAAGTATTTTTAAAAATAAAATCAAGAACTCAGAAAATCCAACAATAGCATAGTTTCAGGCAGATCATGAAGTCAAGTGATGGCAGTTCTATTATGGTCTCTGCCAATGTATTCAGCTGATTCTGGAGAAAGTTGTTTAGGGCAAACCTATACCACGCACCTCATCAGAGAACACAGGGCCACCTTAGAGAAGCCAGGTTCAGAACCAGAAACATGAAGCTGCAGCAGGATACAGTTCCACCTCAGCTAGTTCACTAATTAGTTCTAATTCGGGCTAATTAATCCAAGCATGCAGGCTTGGTTAAACCAGCAATTTTGATTCATGCATACAAGCTAGTCTCTTTGAATGGCATTGCTCTGTGTTGAACAGCAACACTAACCAAACTGGAATCACTCAGGATTCTCTGTCACATTTATGCTGTATAATGCTCCTTGAAGTCATAGGACCTTGCAAATGCATCCAAATCACTTTCTTTCTGTTTTGCGCTCTGCTGGCTCACTGAAAATACTAAAGTGTGCCTTCAAATAACCTTTGTACGCATCTCTTACAAAACAGTATCAGAAATCTCAAACAAACTCATCCTTAAATACCAAATGCTGATTTTTTCTCGAGAGGTGAAATTAAATTTGAGTAAGAGCAGCTGTTTCAGTGATAAAATTGAAAAACAGTAAATAAAAAATGTAATTTTGGAGAATACAAATACAGTGTATGCTTTTGAGCCACTGTCAATAATTAAAAGTTATGATGTAGATGAAAATGGGATTTTTATCAGTACGATTTTCTGTACTCTGTCAAATCTCCACCAAGAAAATAGAGAGAACTTTGAGGGACATCTTTTTCAGTGCCACATCCTTCTTACTGAAACACTGGAGATCAGTGTTGCCGCTTCAGTCCTCCCTGGTTAACTTTAGATCTGCACATAACAACTGGACGTTTCTTTGAACAGTATGGCTTAAAAGAGCAGAGGCAGACAAACACAGCATTTTGTTCCCTTGCAGTGTTCTCTTGCAATTCCTACAAGCAGCCAAGAGACTAATGCTAAAGCTTTCCCTGCAAATCAGCAATTGTACTGCTCCCTGCAGAACCATTTAAGGCACTTGCAATAGTGGATGACAGAAGGAGGATGGTGTTAGGATACTAACCCTAAGAGATTTTGTCCTAATGTTTGTCACAGAAATTAGTCACAAGAACTTTCATGGAATTTTAAGGTCACCTAATTAGGGATCTCCCACATTTGCTTAGACCTAAAAACTCACTCTTCTCACCTCCCCAGAAACCCATGCTTCTCCTTCTTTTCTTACTGCTTACTGAAAGAAAGGAAGGAAAATGCAAATCTGTCCTTTAGGACATTTCAGTTGACTTTTATTAGAGTTATTTTCTACTAAAAGCATCCAGCAATTTTTGGTTGATAGCAAAATACATGTTCCATTATAGATGAAAATTAGATATCAATCACTCATTATAAGTCTATAAGGTTATAAAATGTTCCTCTCTCACTTTTTTTTTTCCAAGAAACTACAATGGTTTTGAAAATCTATTGATGAAAACTTTCAGCGTTAGCATGAAACTCTTGTATTAATTACAGCCCATTTAGTTTTGAAGTAACCCACATTTTAGCAAGGATTTTGTCACTGTCTTTTGAAACCAAGAAGAATGCTGGATGCTTTGTTTAGATATAGAAAGAAAGAAAGAAAGAAAGAAAGAAAGAAAGAAAGAAAGAAAGAAAGAAAGAAAGAAAGAAAGAAAGAAAGAAAGAAAGAAAGAAAGAAAGAAAGAAAGAAAGAAAGAAAGAAAGAAAGAAAGAAAGAAAGAAAGAAAGAAAGAAAGAAAGAAAGAAAGAAAGAAAGAAAGAAAGAAAGAAAGAAAGAAAGAAAGAAAGAAAGAAAGAAAGAAAGAAAGAGAGAAAGAGAGAAAGAGAGAAAGAGAGAAAGAGAGAAAGAAAGAAAGAAAGAAAGAAAGAAAGAAAGAAAGAAAGAAAGAAAGAAAGAAAGAAAGAAAGAAAGAAAGAAAGAAAGAAAGAAAGAAAGAAAGAAAGAAAGAAAGAAAGAAAGAAAAGGAAAGAAACGGATTTATACTAAAAGAAAAGGAGTTGGAGAAATAAAGTTCTTAATATCTGCTCTTAAAAACAAAATCGAACCTGGGAGAGACACGTCTAAAAGTTAATCTGTAGAGAGATTACTTTGCATTTTAAGTTCACACAAATCAAGGGGAAAAAAAAAAAAAAAAAAAAAAAAGCAGAAAGTGGGGAACAGGTAAGCAAAGAGATGGAGAAACAACTCTGATCTGAAAGAGAAAAAATCTGACACAGAAAATTTGTGGTACACTCTACAGCAACGAATTCAAAGAGAATTTCCTAAGACTTCTCCAAAAGGTAAAATGAAATGCATAGTAATCAGAGGCAAATGCTCAATTGTTCTTGAGTACTGTCTAAACTGATGATATCTCTTGTACTAATTAAAAAAAAACTACTTGTATAACAATTTCACTAATGCGTACAAGGAGCATTGTCTAAGATAATGTTTACCCAGACTAAATCAGGAAAGAGAAAAAAGTACTTGCAGCATTCCAACCTTATAATAACCAATTAGCATCAGGTCTCATGTTAACAAAAATATTTTTTCTTAAAGGACCTAATCTGCTATATCAGTATGTGCAGAAATACTGGTTTATTTAACAGCTAACCTGAAATTCAGCACCATGTTTCACATGCTTTAATTAGTCTTTGCAAAACCCATTACAGTTCTGTGCTTTCCCTAAATATCATTCCTGAAAAGCTGAAGTCATTATCCACAAGTCTGCAGAAGCTGAAAGCATTGGTATGCTGCTTCAATACAAGATCAAGAAATAATCTTTTCTGAACATATCCCAACAAGCTCAAAAGGAGGGGTGGTATTCCAACTGAATGAGCTCAAGGGAAATGTCAGAATTTCCCAGGGCTCGCAACATTTTCCTTCACACATATAGCAATAATGTGTGTCTCCATAGAGGAATCCTCACCCTCTGCTATGCTACAAAGAGGAGAAACGTCACAGCACTGATACTGACAGCGCTGACTGTTCACATTGACACCCAGCTGTCACAGAGATCTCAGCATTTGAATCTGCATAGAAGAAAATAGCTATATGGTTGCTTTCACATTACAAAAGCAAAGTAAGGGAACTATTCTAAGACAGTACCAATGTATAACATCATTTGGAAAGTGTGATGAACTCACATCTGAGTTAAAATTTAGAAATGGCATGACTTTAGACTTTGGACTGCTCTTGTATTTTGATAGCAATTCTGCATAACAAAATCCAGAAGTTGTAACACTTGGTATTCAGTTGAAACATGAATCAAAACCCATATAAAAATGACTAGATATTTTTAAACAAACTTGTGCTGTAGTAAAATAGTGCAGAGTTTATGTGCTGTGGTTGTGCTAACACCGAAAAAGGTTTGTCCGTGGAAATACTTGCCAAACACAAATATATGCTTACCTATATATTTGTTTCAAAAGTATTATGTCTTAATGGAATTAGGGGTTGCCTAAAAGAAATTAGAACAGTTTTTCAAAAGTCCTAACTAAGCACAATTTAGCAATTTTGATAATGTGTTGGAAGAGAACATGGTAAGTTGGAGAATTTTCCAATTAAGCAAAATTTCATTAGAGTGTGATGATTTGTTGAACCCAAACACTTCAGCCAATACATCTCTAGTCTGACAAATTTCAAAGGATTCCCATTTGAATTTTCGCAAGGGTACCAGCCTGGAAACTGAGGGCCTGCTGCTGCTGGTGTTCCTAGTGGAAGCCAAAACAGCAAAGCAAAAATCTTACTTTTTTGCCAGACATGTATCATAAATATATATCTTTGTAATACACCCCAAATGACAGAAAAAAGAAGTAGCCTATTTTTTCTTGCAATATTATTTTGGGGATGTAATCATGTTTTTATATGGTAGACACACAGCAGACGTTCTGTTGGCCATACGTAGATACTGGTCACTTACTGAAATCTTACCAGGTGAGAATCATCTTCCATTAGTGCAGTTAGTGCCATTAGTGTTCTTTAAACAAGCAAGTCACTCTTTTACACAGAACTTAGCTTAGGCACAGCACTATAGAACTAATTGCAGCTGATTACAAATTATTTTAACTGTTTGCATTCAGCATTTTTTAGAATACCTTTTCCTGAGTTTATATCTACTGTGTGTATGGTGTTTACAGTCTTTCTGATTATATCCCAGGCTCAAAGATGTCTGAGAATTTTAGTAGCCTGTCACCTGTACTTGTGTAGAGAGACTGGAAACAATATAATGTGGTTAACAAGGCCATTCACAACTACCTGGCAGATTTCAACCTGTGAATATCAGGTATTAAATATTTGAGAGGGCTTATGGACAATTGACTTCTCATAAAACATCAGAATTAAAATCCAGTAATAAGTAACTAAAGAAAACTAGTCTATGTTATAGCATCTGGGACATATGGAAAAATGTTTTTCACTGTAATTTTTCCTTTTACCTCCTATATATGTCTTTGTACATACTTATCAAAAGGCCACAGGTAAAAGAATTAAAAATGAACTTAGTGTGCTTTGTCAGTTACTGCTTGATCCAAAAATGACTGATGTTAAAGGAAGAATTGTATTGACTTCAGTAGGTTTTAAATCACTGCTTTGGTGATTAAGTTGTACTGAAGATCTATAGAAAATGGAGATGTTGTTATGCACTTTCTGGAATTCAGGGTCTGAAAAGCTAAATTAAAAGCCATTCAGACAGAAGGAGGCATGTTCTTCAAAGACTGTGAAATGAAATTCAAAATGCAAACATATACAAAAGCAAGTGATCCTATCCTTTTGAAATAAGAAGTGTTCCTGTTTATTCAGTGAATTACAAATGCAGGTGCATCTGATTCACAAAGACGTGCTGTTGTTCTATTCTTTATTAAATTCAGGAGCTTAACAAGCTTATCATGACATGTTCTGTTATCTCTTCCTGTCCTTTTTCTCTTATGTGTTGTTTTGAACAAAATATTAAAGGAATGGAATATGCATAACTTGGCTAAACATGACTATGAAGTCATTAGTCAAATCTTTTATCAAGTGTCCAAAGAAGAAAACAAGTGAGGAAGAAGTCAATCTATTTAGTCTAAATCAGGTTTAGTAACATGAAATGGATTCAATATGATTGTCTGCTTTGATAAAACCTTACATCTGCAGCTGAGGGGACAGTGGTAGTTGTTAGTAACTTGACTTCAGCAAGGCTTTAGATATGGTCTCTCAGAGTATCTTTTCACAGATATGTAGAGATGCTACCGTTTGAGTAGATGTGTGATCCACTGAACAGCAGTCCACTGGGTCAGCCTGCAGATCATTGTGTTCAGAGTAGTGGCTGATGGTTCATACTTAGAGGCTACAAATGGAATTCCTTGGGAGTCTATACTGGGATTGCTCTGAAACAGAATCCTTATCACTGTTCAAAGAGTGAATTCACCCTCAACACACCTGTGGATGACACTGAAGTCAGAAGTGCAATCAATGCACTCCATGAGTCATTGGGTCACTGTTTAGCGGGACCTGTCAAGGTCAGAGGAGTGAAACAGAAGGAACCTTAGGAAATTCAGCAGGGATATATCCAGAATCCTTCATGTAAGATGGGATAATGAACCATGTGTGGACAAGTTAAAAACTTGAGGAACAGTTTTGAAAAATAAAGACTTGGTGGCCTCAGCAGTGATTGGGGGCCTGGGTGCACTTCCCAGATCTCTGGGGGTTTGGTTGCCTGAGTTGGCTGCATGTGAGACCAATTGGCTGAACAGAGAAATTGTAAAGAAAAAAAAATGTAGGAAGTCTTGTCTTTAGGGCAGATGCTGGTTAGTGAGACCTTACCCTGCCAGTCTTGTGACTGTACTTGGCTTCTACCTTCTTGACACTTAGCAAGAATCTGGCCCTCACTGCATCTTGCTTTGTGATGAGGCATTCAGCAAGAGGACAGAGATAACCATAAAATGGAATAGGAAGGTTCTCACCAGACATAAAGGAACCTTTTTCTCCATGAGGACAGTTGCACATTGGAAGAGAGGCTGTTTGGTCTCCCAGAGATTTGCAAGATCAAAATATGCAATATTGTCTGCATGACTACCTACTTAAGTCTCTTCCAACCTGTATGATCATGTTTTCCTGAGAAAATCCTCCCCACAGACAAAAGGTATTTCTGCTCTTTGGTAAGGGCAACAGGGCACAATGCCTAAGATAAAGGACATGAAATAGACAAGAAATACCACGAGTTACAATTCCTCTGCCACTGAGAGTTCCACAGGTTTACAGTGATGTTATAAGGGCCTCATTCTTTGCCATTCATATTTCATTATACAAAAATGTCCATCAAAAAATGTCATGGAAGTCTAGAGCTTGAAACACCAAAACCTAAAACATTCTTCAGAAGAAAACCTCTGAGTCAAAATTTCCTGTGTGACCTGCCTTACTGCAGCACATAGCAGTTCCATATATCTGGTTTGGAGAGTGACATGCGTGTAGCTTTTGCATACTATAGCAAACCTCACACTTCTAGGACATGTTGAAACTCCTAGGCATGCACAGAATAAATCACTTCGCACATCTGCAGATGGTTTTGAAGCACTTTTTTGCAAAATGTTGAGGTATTCCAGATGTGTGGCTTTTTGTTGGTAGGATAAAACCTGCCATGGCCAGAGACAATAGAGGATCCTGGAAAAATCTATGAAGTTTTAAAAATCCTCATAGAGAATCTCCATCTTTACAAAAATAAATAAATAAATAAATGAAATAATGAAAATAAATTAAAAAAACACATCAGATCATGTCCAGGAAAAATAAATATTTTTTTAATGTTTTCATTTTAATTTTAGCCACTGCCCGACTCTGTTTTCCAACATCCATCAGTGTCATGTACTTACAGTTGCCCACATAGCAAACGAAAGCTATAACATTTGTGTGTGTGCCTGACATTCCCTCTGTCACCATGTTCAGCTCTCACTGTACACAGCCACTTAAGTGAAGAGGAATGGATCTCCTTCCTTTGGTGATCTAAAGCCAAGAAAAAGAAACAGTTCGACCCTATAAGGCCTTGGAAACACTTGAGTGAAATTGTTCTGTATTTCTGTTCACATCCTTCAGTAGTCTTGAGAGCTGTACTACGTCATCTGGTGACTGTGTCAGTGCTACCTGTTGCTACCTACAATTCCCTCTTTTGCACTATTTCTTTCCATTAGTTACTGCGTACTGACAGCAAACAGTTTCAGAAACACAGTGTTAGCTATCGGAGGTTAGAACCAACTGGTACATTGAGTGGCTAACTCAGAAGCCCAGTAAAAAGCAAGAAAGCCAAGATTACTTCTACAGCTGTGCAGCTGTGTTGCTACATACTGAGTAATTAACAGGGTATAGTATTTTCATACATAACTTTTGTCCTAGCTAAAGCCATCCTGGTAATGTGGAGAGAGGAAATAGGAGCATGAAATCACTGCAGAGAAATAAATAACTTTTTTTTTTTTTTTTTTTTCCTGAAAAGGCAAATAATCAAAATTGGCCATGCCAGAAGGTATTGTCAAGGCCTGTCATAGGACATGTCCTTCTGCTAGAGAACTCTACTACAAACAAACAACAATCGCTTACCCTCTCTAATTTTAGAGGGTTCTTCCTTTCACCATAGCCAGAAAAGGAAAGACAGGAACTGAGGTTGCTGTAATAATCTATTTCTTCTGAATTTTTCAGCTCTACACATGCAGCTAAGCATAGCAAGATCTGGTGATTTAAAATACAGCTGTTGTCAAATGTGAAAGGGCTTCTTCCTCTCTACAATACAGGTTACATTTTTAAGAAAGAACACTGTGGTTCCATGCAATTAAAACATATCATTAACTCACAAGACAAGGAGTTAATTGCCATGAAATCTATGTGTAAGAATAATTTGCTGCAGGCTCCATGTACTTTCGCATACATGGTGCTTATTTTCACATTGTTTTTGTTTTCAGGGCTTTGAGAAATAACCTGTGTAGCGGGTTCAGATATTCATTGTATGCACCAAATCTGACATACATTCTACCAGACAGTCTGCTTTAAAGAAGTGATAGCCAATGCAGTACTTACTCCCCAGCATATCCCAGATCACTATAGGAATTTGAGAAAATGATCTAAATCCACGTAAACACATCACCCATACTCTGCATACAATCCCCTCTAAGATGACAGTGAGGCACAAAATGCTGGGACTGTTCATTCCAATTCTAAGCTTCTTTTTTCTTTCTCTCTCTTTCTCTCTCTTTATTTATTTATTTATTTATTTCACTTTGCCATTTACAGGGTAGACTCACATTTAACAGTCGATTTCTAACATCTGATAATCCAAATAACGTAGGCAAAGTTGTGTCTGGATACAGTGCATAGAAACAGCAAGGCCATAGAAAAGGGGGGAAAATGCCCGCTTGCGCTGAAGGATCCTTTTGTTTAGTCCCTCAGAGAAAGGATGACCTTAGACAACCTCCAGCTGCGGGCTGCGGAACTGGGTTAGGAGACTCAGCCGAGGACCTCCAGCGCTCCCTAGAGGCCATCGAAGCGGCTGCAAACAGCGAAAACCGAACCCTTCTTCCACCTCCTGGAACCCTGCTCTGCTCATCTTCATCCGCCTTGATGTCTGGATGAAAGACATGTTTTATTTGCCATTTATCACAGTGGGGGTTTCTGTGTGCAACAGTAAGCCATCCCTTTAATGATGCGTTCAGCTGGCAGCATTGTTCAGCTTAAGTAACTGCTTGCCAAAAAAGGAAAAGAATTTGTTCTCTCTCCGGATTTGTTATTTCATTTGGGTTCCTCTGGAGAACTCCAATAAAGGATTTGGGGCTATTAATCACCCTCCACAACCTTCTCAAGTAATTAGTCTTTAAAAATATTTGCCACCTCCTTAGTAGTACATAATGCGATGGTGCTGAGTGAACCAGACAAGGTTCAGCCCCACCAACCATCAGAGGTTGGGCCTGTCTGAACCCATCAGTCTGGGCCCCAGATGAACAGAAATCAGCACTTTTTTCATTCTTTGTAGCAGGTTTATAGTGCAGCCCCGCTGGATGCCTGCCACAAAGGGAAACGCAAAACATATAAATTCTTCATAAGACAACAGTAGAAGGTGGCACTGAGAAATAATGTGCTCATACTGTCAGAGGCACAGTGGGGGGACTGGGAGGAGGGGGGTGTTCATTCTGAGATGGATGTAGCAACACTTGCTCCTGTTTAACTCCCTAAATGGGTAATCCTACTTTATGGGACTCCAGTGGTGGAAATCTTGTTGGCATTGCTCAGAGGATTTCTTTTTTTCTTTTTTATCTTTGGCAGTGATTATGAGTACTCAGGAGAGCACCGCAAGCATCTCACAGTTTTAGATGCAGATCTCCTGAAAAGAAAATAAGAAAAGAAAAGAAAAGAAAAGAAAAGAAAAGAAAAGAAAAGAAAAGAAAAGAAAAGAAAAGAAAAGAAAAGAAAAGAAAAGAAAAGAAAAGAAAAGAAAAGAAAAGAAAAGAAAAGAAAAGAAAAGAAAAGAAAAGAAAAGAAAAGAAAAGAAAAGAAAAGAAAAGAAAAGAAAAGAAAAGAAAAGAAAAGAAAAGAAAAGAAAAGAAAAGAAGAGAAAAGAAGAGAAAAGAAGAGAAAGAAAAGAAAAGAAAAGAAAAGAAAAGAAAAGAAAAGAAAAGAAAAGAAAAGAAAAGAAAAGAAAAGAAAAGAAAAGAAAAGAAAAGAAAAGAAAAGAAAAGAAAAGAAAAGAAAAGAAAAGAAAAGAAAAGAAAAGAAAAGAAGAGAAAAGAAGAGAAAAGAAGAGAAAAGAAGAGAAAAGAAGAGAAAAGAAGAGAAAAGAAGAGAAAAGAAGAGAAAAGAAGAGAAAAGAAGAGAAAAGAAGAGAAAAGAAGAGAAAAGAAGAGAAAAGAAGAGAAAAGAAAAGAAAAGAAAGGAAAAGAAAGGAAAAGAAAGGAAAAGAAAAGTGCAATTATATTTGAGAATGCACTCATTTTAATGACATATTTCATGGTGGGCATACCTAAAATAATCACAGTTCATTCCATCCATAAAGTGGATAAGGAGGCAGCTTTGTATTGGAAAATCCAAAGTCACTGTAAAAGTGTGTTTGACAGCACCAGGTAACACAGTTCACATGCCTTGTTACTTTTCTTGGCATTCCCAGTTACACTGGCCTTGTTTCTGGTAAATTAAGAAAGCAATTACAGATTCATAGATCACTTTGGGGACATGCCAGGGTTTTGTATTTGGCATAACAGAGAGATACTTACAAGGTACCTGAGCCAGAGCTGTTCAGAGCATAAGGATTTCATTTTGCTGCACACTTTGAGGTTCAGATTTCTAACAATGACTTTGTTTTGGCCATATTCTGGTAATGAAGGCCTTCAAATGATTTTGCAAAAGATATTTGAACCAAAATGCCCATTTTCAGAGTATATCGTTCTGCTTTCTTTGTTTTAGTTCATATTTTTTTTTCTGATACAGGACAGACACACTCTGACACTACATACTTTGGAGACCAGGTGAGCAACAGAAATAAAGTTACCAGCTCAAATCTATGCTCTTCTCATGTCTGAGTGCAGATTTTCATGTGAGATCACATTAAATGGGTCAGAAAAACTGTGTTAACAGGACACTAATGTTCTCAGCCAGCATCCTTTAAAATACAAAATATCAGCCAAAGGAATTCAAACTGACTCATTTCTTTTGCCAGGGTGAAGTATGCAATTGGAAAAAGAAATGACAATTTGTAATTTAAGTAGAGTAAACAGGCATGAATTTATTTTAAGCTAATCCACACTAATTTGGAGGCTGAGGGGCAGAGGGAATAAGGAGTGTGTTCATCTGTGTAATCTTACCCTTTGCCACTGAAATGTAGATACACAGAATATTTGCAGATGGGAGCATATCACTCCAGTCAGAAAAATTTGTCTCCACTTCCAGAAATGGCTGCATTTGTAAGTGGTTGTGGGCTCTTCACATGTAATAGGCAGCACTTGCATGAGCAAGTTTGTTGTAATAGGCTTTAGCGAAGGGCACAGGTTGTGATGCAGCAGGACCCCCTCCCTCTGTCCCCTGCTTTGTGATGCTAAAATGAATGGAGAAGTTCCCTAACGTAAGTAAATGACAATAAATTATATCTCAGTATTCCTGGTCATATAGTGTACATACAATTAAAAGATAGTTGGATGTGCCTGACACTTCACCAGGAGCTGCATGTTTTCATTTTCAGGCCAGAAGTAAGGTTTTCTAAAAGGTAGACTTCTCACACAATAGTTCTGTCCTACAGATACAAAAGTAGAAGTATATGTTTATTAAGGGACATTTATAAAGAGTGAGCTGATTGGAACATTGACACACACCTAAAATAATGTCCCTTAACAAAATAAGAGTCCTAAAGTCAATTCTACTGCACACATCTGCCAGAAAACTACAGATTGACAGGATCTGTGATGATTTATCTTTATTATAAACACTTAAATAATTTTTGCACGTATTCATGTGTTTGTGGCTATTTGTACATATAGTGCACAGAATGACCCAGAATGACCCAGAATCACAGAATGACCCGGGTTGGAAGGGACCTCAAGGATCATGTAGTGCATACCACAGCATGTCATTATGTGTATCCAAAAATAATTGGTAAAGTGTGCTTGAAAACATCATTGTTTCCATCTGCTTCCTTCAGGTTTTAGAGTGAACAGACGACCAAAAGATAGTGACAGTGTCACTTGTTTGCTTGCGCCTAATGCACTTCTGGATGAATCCTGCAGATCTTGCTAGCAACTGCAGCATAGGGGCAAAATGCTGTTAATCTCTGTTCTTATACTACTAGACCAAGGATTTTTAGCAATTATGATTCCAGCATGTTAGTATTCCTTTAAAACTATTCTTCATAGTGATTGAGAAGGACTTTAAGTAACCTCCTTACAGCTGGTTGTAAAATCAGTGACTGAAGCAGACATAGGAACTGAGAGACAATGGGACTGTAAACCTTTGCAACATTCTTACTTACCTCTGTCACTAATCACACTTCAGAAGATTGGGGAGGGGGAAGGAACAACACAGAATTTAATATTTCTGCTTCCACTTATGCAATTTGTTATTCTTTTCTTCAAGGAGTGAGAATAGAAGCTTTGTTAATGTTTGTTAATGTCCTGGTTCTCCTGGCTCACGTAAAAGGGTAGGCAGATAACATCTAGTAGCTGTGCTGGGATACTGTATGTACTTTTTTCACTCTACAGCTTAATGCTATTGGGTTTAATTAAAAAAATATGTGGTGTCATTTTCGGTGATATTATTGCTTATGAAATGGTTCTGTGTTACACAATGATATTGACTGTGTCATGAATGAGACAAACCACACCAGTCTCTATTTGCTTACTTCTGTGTTAAGCCTCAAGTACACAAGTTTGCAGAACACCTCATTTTGGAACAATGAAACTGTCCTGTAATGACTTAGAAACAGAACATGGAGAAACCAGATGCTGAATTCTTCTTCCATCAAGGATCTGAAGTTGCTGGATGACTTTGTACGCCTGGTACACATGAGCAGATGTGAAACTGGTCTAGAAAATTACTTACAGAGAAATTAAGAGCTACCACAATTGCAGGCATTTTTGTTCCCAAGCTATCAGAAAGCCTGCCTTAACTTCTGTAAATGTAGCTATTAACAAGTGTGGGATTCATCACTCTGATAGACTGTGACTGTCCCCTCTGAAGTATTTTCCCACCACATGCTGAAAACTAATCTTGCTGTGACCGGTTACTTAACTCTTGCAGTATTACTATTATTATTATTATTTAGTTCCTCAATTGTTTGATGATTAGAATAATAAATGGAAAACAGATAATAATGAATGCACTTTCAAATGGATAACCATTCATGCCAAATTACATTCTGCTGTAGCTTTTCATAAGTATATTAAAATATACTGTATGGAAGATCAAATACCTATAGTACCTAACAATGCACAAATGAAACACATTTAACACTTATTCAGAAATACGCTTGTGAGTCATTTTTCACCTTTATGCCAGATTTACGCTTCTATACTGAGGAACTATGAAATGTTTCAAAGCCAATTTTAAGCATTTATTACTGCCAATAAATGCACATGCAAGCTAGGCTACTGCTGTAAAACCTTCTGATGTAATCTACACATGCACAGTATTCTTGTACATACACTTTTGTGTACAGGGAAGCTTCATAAATGGTTACGATACCTTTCTGTTTTAACCATTTTAAGATGTTTGCTTAAAAGAAAGTGAAATTTCAAAGCAGGTTTAACCACATTTCTTCCAGATTACTTTAGCCAATCTACCAGTAACAACAAAGAAATTTTACTTCCTGTTAAGAAAATCTTATCTATATTAAACTGTTTGGCAGTTTTGATCAAATTATGCATCCATTTTATGCCTTCATTTTATTTCCATAGAGACTGTAACAGCCACAAAGAGCACAATAGGACTTTCTGACAGAACACATTCTCAGGTACAACACAGTCTTTTTCAACTGAGTCACCACCAGTTGCTAGTGGTCCCATTCCACATGGATGAGCTGATTGAGGCATTCTTCATTTTGTGTTCTGACAGCTGTACGTGACCATTCTCAGTTTCACATCTCTTTTACCACTGCTGAAATGCACCACCTACCACCTCATTGTACTAAATCCACTGTTAGGCATTACGTTTCAAGCATCCCCTGTACATAAATATAACATAACATAGCATAAATATCCTGAAACTTCAGTCTTTTATTGAAAAAATCAATATTTGCTCCAGAAATTATTTTAATTAAACTGAAGTAAATTAAATCCGAGTTGGATGGGATCTTGTCTATCCTGATCTAGCGGTTGGCAACCCTGCCCATGGCAGAGGCATTGGAAAAAGATATCTTTAAGATCTCCTCCAGCCTCAGCCATTCTATGAACTTTAAGGAGAATGTCACTCCAGGAGAAAACCTGTAACTAGTTCTAAACCCTTTACCTACTTGTTCTGCGTTGAGAATGAATCTTCCATGAGTATTCTATAGTGATATATCTTCCATCTTCAAGAGGTACTTAATTTTTTTCATCAGCCACTGCTTTGTTACATGCTAACAGAAAATCTACCTCAATTCCAAACCATCCTGTCTCTGACATATAGAGACAGGATACTCATACTTTCTCAACAAGTGAAAAAAGCAAGGAAATTTCAGTGGGGATAATTAATGTCTTGTTGTGAAAGGACATTTAGTTCTCACATGTTAGACCTCTTAGTACTGCTAAAATTAGAATCACAGGTCAGTAAATCCTCTTCATCAGAGAACTGGTTCTCAGCATTTACTAAACTGCTAAAATACAGAGCTACACGGTGCCCATGAGGGCAAAGAGACCTCTGCTCTTTTTTTAATCTCAGTGTCATCCAAATGCTTCTAAAAATGTCCAGGGGAGTTTGTGTGTGGTTATAAAGCCTACCTCATTTGTATTGGGAGCACATCCAGCTCCTCGTGTGCCTAAAATGTCTTAAGCAATAAAACCTTTTGAAAGCTCTAAAAATAGCAGTGTATGATAAAAGCTATCATACTGGAAAGCAGTCTTTCAAAATCCACGATGAAATATGGAAAAGCAGCAGATTCTGGTGAAAATAATATTTATGTTGACCTTGTCATTGGTATCATTTTCTGCTCTAAAAGAATGTTTCCCCCTTCAAATTCCATAACAACATCTTTTCTGTCAAACTAAGGAGAAAAAGAATGCAGAAGTCTCTTTGAACAAAATTTTAGCCTTGGTCTAGCTCACTGCTGTGGAAACCTGAAAAGACACAGGATACTTGCTAAATCAGAATGTCTTACTTAGGAAGCAATTCTACTGCATTTACAGTTATTATTAATGTATCAATTAAGAGCAGATTTTCTGAGGTGCGGTTTTTCCTTACCCTGAGTGTCTGTAAATTGAGGATGTGGCAGGCACAGTGAGTGTGGATAAGTGAAGTGGTTTCCCTAGAAACAATAACAGCAGAAACTATAAAGCAGAACATCCTCCCAGCTGATGTGACTTTTTAACAGTACTGATAACATGGAGGACAGACGTAAGTAGCCTCACTGTTTGTCCACAGCACACAGCATAGTTCTCTAAATAGCTGAATTACTTTCCATATAAGATCATAAAATCTAGATAGAATCTCACAGGGCTGCCATTAAGGACACGGACACAGCTATGACGTTCCAATATTAGTATTATAAGTTAAATATAGCAGCCGGCATTTCTGGTGCCCACTTGTGCTCATTTCTTCTGTGGTAAGTAATTTGTTTCCCTCCTTACAGCAGCACAATTGCATTGGAAAGGCTTGATCACTGTAGTAAATATGCTTCTAGAAAAATCAGACTAGAGGCCACCCCATTCCTTAGTCATGATTTTCAAAACTGTGAGTCCAAATTAGGTATGCAATCAGGAAATTCCCAGAAGCACTGAATATCCAACAGCACTTCAGCAGGATGAGGAGATGGGAAGGGAAAAGAGAAAGTATGAACAGAGAAATTGGTTCATTGAGAAACCTTCATACCTTGCTCTTCAAGACACAGGAAGTAAGGAAGCAGGAAGTAAGGAATGACAAGTAACTATACACTGTCCATAGTGGGCAGTGACTGATGCTTTGTTTCATAAATGCACTGTTCAGATTATTGAATTGGACTTAGGACTATTTTGTTTCTGCACCCACATTCACCATAAAAGACACAGTGAGTCTTCATAATCTCCTTTACAAAATATTCTCATACAGTAAATATAAACTGCCATCTGTAAGGAAATTATGTATATCTAGACTAGACCTTAGATAGCATCAGTACAGGAAAAGTGTACTACCGAGTACAGAGAAATTGTATGTAAAGCTCAGGTACTCAAATGAGAAACCTTTGGCCAAGGTATACAATGCAATGCTGCAGCTACACGGAAATATAACCGTTGCTAAACAAGACTCTTCAAACTGCCTCCCCTCTTTCCCTCTCACTCACCAGATTGTCTGTTCTTAACAAAAAATTTGAAAACAAAACATTACCCAATTTTATATTTAATTATTTTGTGTCATTACAGTTTTCACAGAATATTCCAAGGTATAAAGGACCTGTAAGGATCACTGAGTCCAACTTCTGGCTCCCCAGAAGACCACCCAAAAGTGAGTTCATATAACTAAGAGCATCATTCAGGCATTCCTCGACCTCCAGCAAGATCAGTGCCAAGACCACTGCCCTGGGGAACCTGTTCCATTGCCCAAATACCCTCTGGTGACTAACCTTTTCTTGATATCCAACCTGACCCTTCCTTGAAGCAGCACCAGTACCCTTGGGTACTGCCACCAAAGAGCAGAAATCAATGCCTGTCCTTCTGCTCCTTCTCCTGAGGATGCTGAATGTCATGATGAGATCTTCCCTATCCTCTTGAATAAACAAACCAAGGGAATTCAGCTGCTCCTCATACATCTTCTCCTCAAGACATTTTACCATCTCTGTTGCCCTCCTTTGAGCACTCTAATAGCTCTAATAGCTTTAAGACCTTTTTTGTACCGGGGCACCCAAAACTGCACGCAGTATTCAAGGTGAGATCACACAATGTACAGGAAAATCCCTTCCTGTTACTTAGATGGGAATGTTGAGGCTGATGCACCCCAGGATACAATTGCCCTTCTTGGCCATACTGATGGATGTGGTTCAAAATGCTGTTAATCAAGACTCCTTCAAATCCCTTTCAGTAAGGCTACTCTCCAGCACCTTATACCCAGTCTGTGTGTATAGCCATAGTTGCCCCTTCCCACATGCAGAACTCAGCACACGCTCTTGTTAAACTTCATGCATTTGGTGATTGTTCAGCACTCCAATTTGCCTAGGTCTCTCTGCACGGCCTCTCTACTCTCTATGGAGTCAACAGCTCCTCTAAATTTAGCTCCTCTAATTTCCAACTGCCATCCCTTGGTCAGCTAGATAGGTGATCTTGTTACAAGAGGAAATTAAGTTACTTAAAAAGGAACTTCATTTCATAAACTCATGTTGACAATCACTGCATTGTCCTTCAGATGTTTTTTAAGAATGCCCAGCATAATTTTCTCCATAATTTTACCAGACACTAAAGTGAGACTAATAGACCTGTAATTACCAGGGTCATCTTTCTTGTCATGCTTGACAGTTGGAAGATCTGACAGCTTCCGTTCAACAGGGGCCTATCCAGATTCCCAACACCACTGGAAAACTGAGATGTCTCACTACGATATCAGTGAACTCTGAGTACCCTAGGATGAAACCCATCCAGCACCATGAACTTACATGCATCCAGCTGGAGCAGAAAATCCCACACAAGTTTGGTGTCGACTGGGAACTAGTTGTTACCACAGTTACAGTCCTCTAACTTGAGTCACCTGGAATCCCAAAGCCCATCATGAGTGCTGATGACCAAGGCAAAGAAGGCAATAATGTCTCTGCTTTGTCTATATCTGTTTGTTAAGGTGACCATTCTCATCAAGTAACAAACTAATGTTCTCTTTGATAGTGCTTTTACTGTTAACACATTAAGAAAATATTTTTATTCTGCCCCACAGAACTGGCTTAATTAAATTGTTACTTAGCTGTGGCCATACTATTTTTTTTCTTCTACAAAGAGAACAGCATCCCTGTAGTCCTCCCATTTTACCTGACCTTGCTTGCAGCAGCCATATGCTTTTCCTGCGATTTTGCATAGATGAGCTTTATTCTAATAGTTCTTTGTCTGTTTAATCTAAGTACGTAAAAGTTCCTTATGGGATTTCCAAACCCTATAGCAGATGCAAAACATAACTATTAAAAACAAGATAGTCTGGCATACATGGATCTAAACAAAAATAAATGCTTAAGAAATTTCAGATTGAAATGTGGAAGAACCACATTCATAGCAGCTATAATGGAAGAAATGGAATTTACACTTGTAATGAATGCTAGAAAAGTTTTGAGGATTGTTTGTGTCTGAAGGTACTTCACACAATTTGCATTCATAGACTACATGGTTTGATCATATGGCTGCAGTTGTCCACAAGTGCCTTATGAAGGCAAATTAGACAACCTAATTTAATCCACTTCACCTTTGCTCTTGGGACTCATTCGCTGTTGCCTATCACATACATCATTCCAGTTCCAACTGTCTAAGGAATGAAGAAAGCTATTTGAATGCTACATATCCTTTCTTTAGATAAGGAAAGGAAACTCATGGAAAGCAAACTCCAAATCATTTAAGCATACATGTAGATTTAAAAGGGCTTTTCCTTGCTTCCTTCCATGCCACTGCACAGACAAATCTATCTTGCAGTTTTTATCAGCCCTCTGTATTCATGCGCATATATCAAACTTCAAGAGTCTAATTAAATTAGATGTGGTTTTCAAAGATATACAACTGAGTAAGAGTGCCAGCATGAATAAGTTTAAGTCAATAAGTTTCCAGAAGGAAAAAAAAGGTGAAAAGCAGGAGTAATTCTTGTATGATGTTAACTTAAAGTAATGTAATGAAGAAGGTAGCTATAAGGTATGTAATCTCTAGTGAAAGAGATCTCCAGCTATGCAGAATCCCTTCTAAATAAGCACTCCTGGCCAAGAAGACACTCACATTCCAGTAGCTAGTCTTCATATGAACCCAGGGTGGCTGCATCCAGGGCTTACCCCTTCCTGTCATGTTGGGAGCATAGGTGTAAACAATCTGCCTGCTCCCTGGGCCAGCCACACAACTTCACCAGGTGCTCAGTCACTTGTTCAAGCCCTGACCTAACAGTTCCTCTACAAAAATCTAGTCAGCTGAGTTAGAGCAGTACATAGAGCTACTGAAATAGTAAAAACTGAACGACTATATTTGGATGATATGAATAGCTTTCTCCCTTCTTCTAGATGTATTGACTGTATTTAAATCAGTTATATAACTTTTACTGTTTAGCACCATGATATTCTCCAGGTGTCCAAGATGTCAGCTGAAGGCTGTCATATATGACATGGAACCTCCAGGAGACATGCACCCTTTAGGCACAGCTGTGGGAAACCGTGTTGGTTACCAGAATGTCTCTGAAAACAGCTGTGCTAGGCATTGGAGTTACTTCCTCATTAATTAAAATGGAAACCTAAATATTTGTCTCGCATGAAGTCACCTTTCTTTATGCATGTATACCTGTTGCTTCCGTTTCTCTCAACGTGGATGTATAACGCTGTTTGAGAAAATTAGACATATGCTCTTGCTCATTCATCAGAAGTGCCTGGATTCTCTCTAGGCTACCAGTTGTATTTACCAGTATTGACTTGGCCTTTGTAAGCAGGCATCCCTGATCTCATCTCAGCATGAAGAGCTTCCTGACCAGAAACAGAAAAAAAACTACAGGCTTGTCAGGGAACATGAGCGCTAGTAAAGACTGGACCGTTATTAACATACAGTCAGAAAAGGTGCCTAATGCAAAGCATACATAACTTAATTTATAAATCACAGAGACTCATACAGAGATGTTTTATTGAGTGCAAATTCTTACAAATAAAATATTAAGATATTACAGTGCATTCCTGAAAAAGTACTGTATTTTGATTTACCTCATTTGACTAGTGTTGTTTGTCTCCCATATTTATGTGAATGAGTGAAAAACTTTATCTCCTACCCCCACTTCAGGAGGTCGTTGCACAGTTAAGCCTTGGCCTTACATAATGCACTGTAAATCCTCAGTCCTCTGTCTAGACTCATGCTTGCTCTACTTGCATTTCATCATGACAGGAAACGCATAAACTCTGAGTCAAATGTATCATGAGCCTAAAAGAGCTTTATCATAACAAACTGAGCACAGACCCTTTGGGTTATAACTTGTTTCTACCATCTGATTTGGGGTTGAGACAGGGTAAGTTCAGGCGTACTTTAAAAAAACTTTAAAAAGACTATGTACGAAGGTCACTCTGAATGTAATGCCTTCTATTTATTTCCATGGAACAACAGACACAAAGAGGAAAGAACACTATTTGATAAAGCAAATTCTCAGCTACAAAATAAATAAATAAATAAATAAATTTGAAGACAGTCAGCACCATCAGCTGTGCCTTCTTGACAGTGACGAACAGAGCCTGCATGCCACACTTGTAAAAATCTGCACCAGCAAAGGTGACCCGCTGTTGCTCTCACCAGTGTTGAAACACATCACCCACTGCCTCACTGTACTCACATCCACTGTTTCATCTCCATAGCCGTTCATCAAATGTTGATGAATATCAATAAGTGCAATTTTACCACATTCAATGACACACCTTGGCTTTGTATGCAGTTCTGTGTCAGATGCCCTTTTGTCAGACTGCCCCTCTGCTGCCATCTGTCACATGGCAACAAGATGTAACAGAATACTAGCAAGAAGATTTAGCCTTTACTACCATGCCACCAACATTCATTTTGGACTTTGTAGGCTAACATAAAATAGGAGATACTAATATCAGAGCAGCCCTCAAAACTAAATTTTCTCAATTGCTTTGAACAAGTTTCATCTAAACTTCACTTGTAGTGTAACTTTAAATATGGGTAACAGAAAAACTATGAAAATTTCATTGCTTCTTGTTTTGCTACAGAAACCCCAGGCACCTTTGACTAGCTTTTCATCACATGAAATAGTCATAATCATGGGCTCTCCAAAAAATAACTTGAGCTACAAAATAATGTAATATCTTTAATGTTGCAAAGTTATTGCACTCTGTTCTGGTATTAATGTAGTATTTTGAACTCAGCCTCTGCAGCAGTTTGATAGAACGACCAGACACAATGGGCCAAAACTTCCTTTCCTAGACAGGATTGCATCATCCTTCAAGTAAGATGGAAAACATACTTTACCTTGTACTTACATGCTAATGCCTTATTTTATAAGGAAACATTTATCCAGATCATAAAAAACACCTAAGAGCTTCTTGGTTTGTTTGTTGTTGTTTTTTTCTTTTTTGTTTTTTTCTTTTTGCACCTGTAGAGGTAAACCTCTGTATATCATTGAAGAATCTTGAAGGTGGTATATTTCCCATAGATCTTTCATTTCATTTTAACAGGGAGTTGTGTTTGGGCTGAAAGGCATTTGGATTTGGTTTCATTTTCAACAAATAAAGGACACATATTAAAGACATGAAAAAATTGATTATGTAACTAATCTCAGTTCTAAAAAGAAGGTAATAAGTTGAAAGTGAAGTCTCTTTCAGTCAACATTTCAGTAGAAGCTGCATAGGAATTCAACAGTTCTATGATTAATGCTTTATTCAAAGATACTAATATAAAACCTAATCATATAGAAAGAGCTTTCACAGATATGGTTAATAGCTTCTTATCCTATATTTTGTCAGGGCACATACTGCCCTGGTAATAAACAATAACTACAGTCCTGTGCATCAATAAAAAATAAAATAAAAAAAATAAGAATCAGTTAAAATACACAATTACATTATTATATACTTTTGGCAGCATGACTTTGTCAGCTTTTTTAAGATTAATGTAACATTTATAATTGTATATAAGAAAATCAGTTCAGAGCACATTAAAGAGAGAAATCATGACGTTTAGTGTGCATGATTCACTGAAGTGTGGTGAGTAGGAGGTTCTGTGTTGTAACCTGAATTGTGTTGAAGACAAAGTACTTTTTATACTATTTTCTGTCTTTCCCTTCAAAGACTCATGAACCAAACCTCCATGCAAGACAGATTAATAGAATTTTTAGCAATTTTCTGAACAAATTTTATATAATTATTAAAGTTATACCAACTGTTTCACAAACAGTGAGATAGAAAATAAGATGGAAAATAAGCAATGGAGCAAAAACTGAGATAAGCCTGTCTCTTTTCATGAAAACAATTTAATATTGTAATCCACAGAGCTTTTATAGTGGGAGCTTCTTCCACATGCCAGCCAATACAGCCTAAATAAATCCTTCCTTCAGTTTTTGGTCTCAAGCCCATGCAGGTCAGTTAAATCACATTATTGCATACAGATGCTGAAAACGCTGCTGATCTCAGCACTCTTCAGTCTCATTCTTTATTCTGCTTATCCTGACGGAGAGTGTACACATAACAAGACTTCAAGAGATTCAAACTCCAGAAAAGCAAATTCTTGATGTTGTAATTGGACCCCTGTCTAACCCAGTGGACAGAAGAAAATGACATTATAACATTTTCCTATAGGAAAAAATAAATTAAATGATAACAGTCATTTCCACAGAGTGCAAAAAACAAAATGAATAGAGCATGAATTATTTAATCTCTCCAAAACTTATCCCCAAGCGAGAACAATCATATATTAATTCCTATTGCCCATTTACTCTCTTACCTCCGTGAAATCACTTCAAATCTTTTGCTTCACCCTGCTCTTTCTTCAGAGCAATTTTGCTTCAAAAGGAGGAAATTGTAATGTGAATTTGAGTACATCTGATTACACTATACAATTTGTAAGCATATTTTTGTAAGTTATACTTTGTGATATTTTCATCAGTAAGAAAAAGTTTATTCTATTAATACTGTTAATATTGTTGATTATTACCTTACATAAAAGTTTTGTGCCAGCTAAGAAAAGGAACCACTGTATTTTACAAATATTGGCTTCTTTACTTGTGATAGGACCTGAAGGAACAAAAGGTCTCTGCATTGAGCCAGACATTAAGAAATGGCTCTTAACCAAGAAGGATATCAGGCACAGGAACTGGATGCCCAGGGCAGTAGTCATGGCACAAAGTCATCTGGAGTTCAAGAAGCATTTGGACAAGACTCTCAATCAGACGGTTTGATTTCGGGGCAATTCTGTGTCATGTCAGGGGTTGGAATCAATGACTCTTATGGGTCCCTTCCAGGTCAATGTTTTATATGATCCTACAGTTCTATGAAATATTGAGTTAAAATGAGTTTTGTTCACATTAACTGAATAGCTGAAATAAAAATACTGCATTTCTATGGATCTTTTTAAAACAGTAGAAAATCTACATAAGTCATAACGAAAGTAATGGTTCCTTATTTATGTTGTATTTTCATGGAAACTACAATAACACTAATTGAAAGAGCAAATCCTCAGCTACAAAGCACACTTTTTCAACATGGTCACCATCACTGGCTAATTTGTGTGAATGAGTTGATAAAGATGGTACTTCATTTAGTGGTGTGCCAGCTGTGCACAGCCATCCTTAACACGGACTGTGTTCCGCACTGCTGCCATTACTGCTGAAATGCACCACCCATCATCTCACTGTGCTCACATCCACTGTTTGATTTCCATAACTTTTCACTAATTCTAATTCTAATTCACTGCCACTATTTTCTTCTTGTTAATCTCACATTCAGTGATTTACTCAGAATTTCTTCACTATCCCTTTAAAATATCTTAGTATAGGAAGGTAGGTCTCAATCACACAGTGTAATTTCATTACATTACTGAGGGAAAGATCAAATCAGAATAAATGTTTGGGAAGATTAGGAAGGAAAGGGAGTAAAAGGCAAGAGAATGGTTTGGGTCTTAACTGCAGTTGTTTCCATTTGACTTATTTGAAAAATCTCCAGTTCCCCACCTGACTTGCCTCTGCAGTTACTGTAGCTGCTGTTATTTTGAGAAGCATTCTTCTTCTCAAAGACAAACTGCAAATGTTGAACTTCGCAATTTAAAAAAATAACCCTGAAAAGTTGCTGGCACACTTCATTCATATTATATTTTATTTTAATATGCTTATGTGTGTATGTATATGTATGTGTAAAAGAAGAAGGAATCTAAAATAAATATGAAACTTGAAACACCCATTATAAACTGCCTTTTATTGGAGTAGCCAGTAGTCTCAATTTAAGATTGCAGCTTTGCAAGGATAGAAATGGAAAGATAACTGAGGGAGATCTTTAAAAGAAAATTGTTTGAAGGGTAAACTAATGTCCTAGAGGAAAGAGATGACAAGACGCAGAGTGACAAAGTTATAAGGATAGTCTCAAAGTGGAAGCAAGATCATTATTCTTTCAATCTCCCTCAACTTCCCTGATTTTGATTGTGACCTCAGGGCATGTCTACAACATACACAGTAAATAATAAACAATGCAATAGGTCTTCAAGGCATTCTCTATTTCAGTAGAGCTCTTGACCTATGAACATCCTGGAAATAGTTTTTTTGGCACTGTCATAAATAAACTGGGTCATTTGTTGCTGGAGGGGGCCATTCTGGCAAGTTTTTTCAGGACATAAAATAGGCTACGGTTGTTGGCAGTGGTTCAAAATGTCCTTTTGCATGCAATGAAAAGACATGAAAAAACTGAATGAATGCAACTGGGGGAAAAATAAACAAACATATATTGAAAAAACAAACAAAAAAAACCCCACATATTTATATTTCTCTCAATTCATGTTTAGAGCAAAGCTTCAAGACTTTGTCATATTAACAACATAAGAGTAAAGAGCTCAGGTCAGGAAAAAATTGTGACTCCCCGTGGCACCCTCCACCCAAAAATAATAAAAAAAAACATTAAAGGTTTTTAATGTTTCTAAAACTCAAATATGTTACTGAAATTGAAATTTCACAGTATTTGATTTTAGGAATATTATAATACAAAACTTTTGCTATAGCAGTGTGGAAATTCCATAACAGAGAGTCTTCTTCAAGGCAAATGTCCTAGGATTTCTAGGATCACAAGAGTGCTCAAGTATTTTGCATCACATTTAAAAAAAAAAAAAAAAGCAATTGAAGTCATATTTCTAAAACAGGAAGTATACAGCTATTTCCCACCTCAGTGTCTCATAACTGGTGACCAGCACCAACACAGTTGTTTACTAACATACAGACTCATTCAGTTCCTAAAAAAATGCTAATTCCTTTATGTGTCGGGAAAAAGATTGAGCAGAAAAACTTGCAATTGTATTCAGTAGCTGTACGTCTTTCCTGGTAGTTGTTCTGTAGAATGGAAGAACAATAAAAACAAACCTTTCACAACAATGTCAACAGATCATGTTTTCTCTGTCTGGAAATAGACATGTATTGCAGAAGAGGTAAACACTGCTATAATAAAAATTATAATTAAACTCAAGGAATATAGCTCAAGTGTAGGAAGTATTTTATGAGAATTCTTCTGACTTAGGATGTTCATTTGTCCTGAGACCCATACAACTTTTATTTGCATATTTCCTTCTTCAAATGCAAAAACTCTACATTGAGAACAAAAGTAGTTTATAGATTGCCCCACCCACTCATCTTGACTACTTAGCAGGTTGAACTGAAGCCAGAGATACAATTAACACCAGAAACCTCAACTATCTGACTGTTTATCAGAGTAGTTATTTAAAAATCACAGAATCTAAGGTCTCCTATAACTGATGTGGTAGTCTTCTCAACCAGTCATGCAAGACATTCAGAACCTTGTACAGAAGAACTTTAGCCTGCCTAGTTGTTTTCTAATGGAAAGTTTTGATGAAATGATGGTTCCATGACGTGCACAAGTTCTGTGGGAGCATACAAATTTCAGTGCATGTTCACCTGTTACTGCAGCCAGTATATATATATTCCCTGTCATGACTGCAGGGAATGGAGGTACTCATCTAAGTAATCCCTTTTTTTTTCTCTTGTCTTGGAATCCAACTAGCCACCCAACTCTAGATGTGAAAGTTTATGTTTACTTGCTTGGGTTAGACATGCTACTGTGTGAAGGTTCCCTTTATTTATGTGAGACTGGTCTCTTCATCCAAACTGCATTTCCCAGAATTTCGGAAATTACAATACAGCAAAACACCAAAACAACATTACATTGTTTGGACATTCCCTTGAAAACCTAGTAGTGAGAACATGTGTCTCATGGAATTGATCATGCTGTTCAGAAACATCCCATTGAAACTTCTTTTTAAAATTCACAGATACAGTATAATTAAAAAATTTGCAGTGCAATCCAGCTTCACTAAATTCTGGCCAAGTCTTCTGCAGCACTTCAGTTCGGAATAAGGGATTCCAAATTTACCAATATACATGTCAGCTGGAAGAGATACAACATATTGGGAAGGAGGATCGGAGAAAGTTGCTGTTCTTTTCCTGTGCATCCCTGCAGTGGTGAGCACAGAGAACTTTGGGGTTCTTTGTTCTTTCTGGATTCTTTTGGTTTTTTTTTTATTCTTTTTGGTTGTTGTTTTATTTGTGCTATGTTTTCTAGGACTAAATAAGTTTTGGTATTTATAGTAACAGAGCAGACAGCAAGTATGATATTGTACTCATCACACAATTAGGAACATTTGTGTATAGTGTAAACTGAAATAAGAATACTGTACTTGTGCATGTGCTAAATCCTTCAAGCCATAATATAACTACCACCAGTAGCAATGAATTTAGAAAATACACAATTGCTAGATGAGGATTCAGAATCACAGCCAAGGACATTCGTCCTAATCAAAATATTTACTATTATTAGAATTTGCTAAACTTTAACTGCTTTTCCTGCAGCATTCAATGCCAGGTGTCTGGTCAAATCTGATTCATTTCAATGTTTCTGCAAAATTGGTCTGGTCATTTCTGAGAATGGTAGCAGAAGAACAAAAATATATCGACTATTTTGAAAACCTCTTACATCTCTTTCAAATAGAAGTCTACATAGGTCAAGCACGCATTTTCTTGATGAGTGATGCACAAAATAGAATAAGAGAATGGAAATGAGAAGGAAAGAAGAAGCAAACCTGGTGGGAGTGCTCACCAACTATTTGCAATAATTTATAATAAGTCTTGGTCAACTAGGAAGGTTCCAGATGACTGGAAACTTGCCAATGAGATGCCTATCAACAAGAAGGGTCAGAAGGAGAATCTGGAGACCTACAGACTTGTCAGCCTTACCTCAGTAATGGGTAAGGTTATGGAGCAAACTGTCTTGAGTTCAACCATTCAGCATGTGCAAGACAGAGATCAGGGTTAGCCAGCATGGGTTCATGAAAGGCACATCCTGCTTGACCAACTTTATCTTATTTTACCAGGTTACCTGCTTAGTGGATATACCTTGACTTCAGCAAAGAATTTTACACTGTTTTCCACAGTATTCTCACGGTGGAGCTGACAGCCCATTACTTGGACAGGTGTACTCTTTCTTGGATAAAAAAAACTGGCAAGATACACACAAACAGAGTGTGGTGGTGAATGGAGTTAAATCCAGCTGGTGACAAGTCACTAGCAGTGCTCCCTGGAGATGGGTATTGGAGCCTGTCCTGTTTAATATCTCTATTGATGATCTGGATGAAGAGTCTGTGTACACTGAGTACACTCTCAGTAAGTTTGCGTCAGAGACCATACTGGGAAGAAGCGTTCATCTGCTCAAGTGTAGGAAGATCCTACAAATGGATCCAGACAGGCTGGATCAAGGGGCTGAGGCCAGCTGTATGAATTTCAACAAGCTCCAGGTTCTGCACTTTGGTCACAGCAGCCCCAGGCATTGCTACAGTCTTGGAACAGAGTAGCTGGAAAGTTGTGTGGAGGAAAAAGATGTGGAGGTGTTAGTTGACATCCATCTGAATATGAGCCAGCAGTGTCTTCAGGTGACAAAGAAGGTCAATGACATCATGGTTTGTATCAGAAATATGTACTCAGCAGGCCTAGAGGGGAAATCATTCATCTGTACTTGTCACTGGTGAGGCCACACCAGGAGTACTGTGTTCATTTTTGGGTCCTTCATACAAGAAAGTCGAGACTCTGGAAGGTGATGGTGTCACTGTTTCCCCAGTGTTCAAGAAATATGTGGGCGTGGCACTAAGGGACGTAGTTTTATGAGCATGGTGGTGATGAGTGACAGTTGATGTTCTTAGAGGTCTTTTCCAACCTTAAAGATGATTCTATGATTCTATAAAGAGAAATAGTAAAATAAAATCTCTCTCCCTGTTCTAGATTATTATTTTCATATACAGTATTCAAGATATCAATTCCCTAGAATCTATGGAACAAATTCATCAGACCTTAACTTAAATGCTGTACAAGAAAACAACCTCCCCAAACTCCATTTGGTTTTCTGGAAGATGTATGTTCACATTGTTTTCTGGTAGTATAAGAAAATTTGTGTGATGTGATCCTATTAGAAATAATATTACAATTTTAAATGCCACTTGCACATTAGCTTAATACTTAACTGACTGATAAACAGATATATACACTAATCATAGAGTGCCAGTGTTTTCTCTAGAAACATATACTGGCAATTAATAATGATTAATTAGATAATTAATTAGATAGATAATACAAGTATCTATTGCAAACATTTTTCAATTGCCTTGAATTTGTACAAGGTGAGAAAGCGCACTTTCAAGGTCTTCTGCATCCAAGAGGGAGGAAATGGAGCAAGGAGACTGACATAATATGGGTGTTTTCCCTTTATCAAAGAGTGAAGAAGAAAACAAGCAAACACAAGGAGATCTGTCCAGCTTCAGGAGATATCAAGCCATACAGTTTCTATGATAACAGCACTAAGAGACTGCATTAGCGCAGCCAGAATATATAAGGAGATAATCAAATGACAGTGAAAATGGCAGGGTGGATAAATCTGGTCCAACAGGGAGTCTTTATTCAGAGAGGCTGATGCTGCTCTGCCGTGACGCAGTTCGGCGGGCTGCAGCGAGGCCAGCATGTGGCTTGGTGAGAACAATAGCGATTGACTACAGATGGGCACTTCCTCTCCAAGAACACTCCTTGCAGCTTGCTGGCAGGCAAGGATATGCAGACATACGCTCAAATCTCCATGGCAACCCCTTACTTCGGTGTGACATCAAGCCCAGATCAAAACTCCATAGGCGTCAGATAGTACATGCTGTTTCTTTTCTTGAATTAATAATATTGATTTAAAAGGCAGGTTCCATTAACTGTTTCCTCTCTACACTGAGGATAATTACTGTCTGTGGTGCCTGTATTATTCCAGTGATTTAAAAACAGGAAGTGCAGTTTCGAGTTAAATAATTCATGCTGTGCTGATGCTCAGTCTGTTCTTAGAAGCAGAGTTATTGCCAGCTGGGCACGGTAATTTCAGCACAAGGGTGATAGGATTATGAAATGTCTAATTACCCTCTCATGTGATGAGATTACTTTTCTGAAAATGCTTTAATTCTTCCAAGCAGAGGCAAACAATCCAGATGAGTGACCAAACAAAAAAGCCTTCATGCATACTGCTGAGATTTTCTTTCTGAAAGCAAGGAAAATTGCAGTCAAGGCTCCATTCTCCTTTACTCCCCTGAAAAAAAAAAGAAAAAGAAAAAAAAAAAAAAAGGCAGCATGAAGAAGCTTTTTTGAAAGTAAACATTCAATCACTACACTCTGGTGGTGAAGAAGTTTCTCTTTTTTTTCTTTTTTCTTTTTTTTTACAATGTTAGCAGTCATCATGGGTTTCTTGTTTAATATTTCAAAGCTGCAGTGTTGGTAGATACGATACAGTGTCTCAGGGTGCGCTTGCTTGTAACGCTGGAGGAAAATGGAACAAAAATCCTCAGGTTTCTGATATGCGCAGAATGCCTCAAGGAAGAAAGCCTGAATAAACCAGGATACTGTCACTTCTTAGCGAGAGGTGGGAAGCAATGATCTTTTATTAACTAGGCAAAAATATTTTTAGCAGCTGAACAAGGATTTTCATTCACAAAGCAAAATCAACTGCTTTGTGGATATATTAGGAGGCTCAGTATGTGATAGCATTCAAGAATGTCAATGTAACACACTTCTGTCTGGACAGCAGGTCACCTACTGCCTGAGTAAATACTCCTACTTACTGCTAGAGACTATTAGCTAACTTACTTGGAAATCCCGAAGTAGAACAGATTTTTTGAAGTAGTTTCTTGAAGAAAAAGACATAACACAATGAACTTCCATGCCACACTAGAAGGTACATGAAGAACTCAGGTTCTTACAGGATTAAGCAGTTAAAGAAGGCAAGAATGGATGTATTGCTTCAAACCAAAATTTCACCTAATTTCACTTACAAGAACATCCAAAAGATTAAGTCATGAGAACAGAAGAAGAGGGCACAGGAAGGCAACCAACTGTAAAAACAGGGAGATAGCAGCATTTTCCCCATTTTTCCCACACAAATCTGTCTGCTGTGTGCTAATGAGGAGCTGTTATGATTGAAATACTTTGTCTATTTAATAATTAATAATTTAATTAAAGAATATTTGTTTTGTGCAATTTCATATTGTTTTTATCCAGAACATCCTTAGGCAATAAATTTGCTACATCTAATATTTATTGTAAGTAAAGACATTTTCTTTTGTTTTCCTTTGAAAAAGATGCATTCTAAATTCATTCAGGAGTCTGTATTTTCTGAACAGAGAAATTGAAAAGGCAATCTCTAGAAACCCCTTCCATGTCATTAAGGAACAGAGTTTCCATTTTATGAATGGTGTGGGAAAAGGCAGTCTGAACTTCTTTTGGTGGGTTTCTGAGTACAAGTCATAGAATCATAGAATCATAGAATAGTTTGAGTTGGCAGGGTCCTTTAAGATCATCTAGTTCCAACCCCCTGCTATAGGCAGGGACATCTCCCACTCGACCAGGTTTCTCAAAGGCAGGGACATCTCCCACTCGACCAGGTTTCTCAAAGCTCCATCAATCCTGGCCTTGAATGTCTCCAGGGAAGGGGCATCCCTATATAGGAGAGTTTTACATGGGAACAGCTAGTTCTGTTCAACCAAATACTTTGAGTCTTCCAATATATATTGGCCAAAAGGGTTAGCAAGAAAAGTTCTGTTGTCGTAGATGTTAGCAACCAGCCTTCACCATAGAGTTTGTAATGGTGACTGTTGCTGTGGTGTTCTTTCAGATATCCTCTTCCTACCTGATAGTAATAAGAAAGGTTGCAGATCTTGCTGAAGCTTGTAAGAACAAAATCATATATACAGGACACAAGTAAAAAAGATTCTGCACTGAGATTAAGAAATAAGACATTACAATTTATACATTTTTATTGTATTACCATGTAACAGCATTGCAAAACTAGACAAGAAATCTCATGACCAAATTACTTCAAACAGGATTAACCTACAAAGTGATACAGTAGGAATAGTTCTGTTTATTTGAAAGGCAAGGAATAAAACTTGAGCATTCTTAACTATGGAAAGCCAGGATCACTTTAAGAATCTGAATGTGTTGGGGGGGGGGGGGGGGGGGGAGCGGGGGCAGGTCTAATTTAATGGAATTAAATTAGTGCACACACATAACATGGCATGTAAGCTACAGTGGTGCTTTCCCCCAGGCACATGTAGCACGAGAAACTGAGGTGTTTGGCATTGTACCTATTCAATTTTGGCAGCTGTTAGTTATGGCCATCTTTCAAATTCAGGATTTGGGTCTGAGCACTGTGAGGGACTGTTTTCTGCATAACTCAGAGAAATAGGCATTTCTAAAAATGGATTGTTGAAATGTGCTAGTCATAACAGTCTGTTCTCTTCTCCCCAATATCATGTGAAGCACATGCTTAGTTCAGCCACTTAACCTAAATGAATTTTACTGTGAAGTTCTCAGTGTCTTTATCCCAGCTGTCTGTCAGCAGTACTGATTCTCTTCATACAGCTTTGGAATGAAAAATCAGAATCACAGTAACTGATCTCAAGGAAAAGTGAAGGATATCAAGTATATTTTTCTCTTTTACATACACAAATGTATATATATATACACATCTATGATTCTATGATATATCTTATATATGTAATGTATATATAATAGTACATAATGTTTATACATATATAATGTATATACATAAGCATATGTGTAGATACTTCTGTGGAAAAATGGATGAGAATTTTTCTATCTTCTAACAACACTAGGGTTTTGATTTTATCCTACCCTTCTTTTTCTACTATCACCATGCTGTATTCACAGACTGATATATCTATCATAGACTAAGCCTAGACCTACTGAAATGAGCAATATGTAAACATGAGACAGAAAGATAGAGTGTAAAGAGATATTAATATATATAAAAAAATAAAAGTAGATGAGAAGAAAAAAAAAGGGGGGAAGAACTTTAAAATTATTAATTAATTTTAAAGACAGTTTAAATACCAACATACATTCTGACAACCAGAGATACAAAAGAGAATCACAGAACTATAGAGTCATAGAGTAAAATCATAGAATATTCTAAGTTGGAAGAGACCCATAAAGATCACTGACAACAATTCCCAGCTCCACACAGGATAACCCAAAATTAAGCCATATTTCTGTGAAAGTTGTCCAAATGCTTCTTGAACTTTGGCAGGCTCAGTATCATGACCATTGCTCTGAGGAGCCTCTTCCAGAGCCTGACCACACTCTGGTGAAGAAGAACCTTCTCCTAATACACAACCTGAATCTCTCTTGTTGCAGCTCCATTACATTTCTTCATGTTGTATCACTGGTAACCAGAGAGCAGAGCTCAGTGTTTCCCTTCCATTACCCTTGTGAGGAGCTGTGGTCCACCATGAGTCCTCCCCTAAGCCTCCACTTCTCTAGGTTGAATAAAGGGACCTCAGCTGCTCCTCATATGCCTTGCCCTCTAGACCCTTCAGCATCCTTGTAGCCCTCCACTGGATACTCTTTAATAGTTTTATGACCTTATATTGTGGTGTCTAAACCTACAATTTGTTCAAGGTAAGACAACACCAGTGAAAAAAAGAGAAGAACAAACACTTCTCTCACCCATTTGGCAATGCTGGACCTGATATACCCCAGGGCTCACCACTGATTAATGTTCAACTTGACATCAACCAGAACACACAGATCCCCTTCCACAATGGTGCTCTCTAACTTCTCATCCCTCAGTCTGTACACATATCCAGCTGATGACTGCCCAGACTTCCAAGAGACCTTATCCCTTCCACGTGAGCAATCTATCCGAAGGGTGGGTTGCAATACAAGAGTGAGTGAAGCTGCTCTTTTGAAAAATATACATGGGGAGAAATACATATTGGAAGAACATAGAGGAGATGCTACAGCTAGAAGTGAAAGCTCGACAGCAGTTTTGTTGTGAAATTTTCATCTTTAGAATAATTTTAAGAGGTGCAAGAGCCATCCGAAGCTACATCCAACCTTGGAAATCAGGAAAACAGTTAACCTGTTCCCCACACAGTGTAGCAGTATTAGACTGCACAGTCAGTCATCAGACATCAGTGTTATAGCCGAAACAGCTGTAGATGTATGAGAAGGATAGTCTTTGTAGGACGAAGCAAAATCTTTTTTCGTACCATATTATATATGGAAACCAAGCTAAGGAGCATAAAGCCTTTCAGAGCAGGTGAGCAGACTACACTGTCTTCATTCATGTGAAACTTCTCTTGTAAGATTTTTACAGCCCTTATGATTTCAGGCAATTAGCTTATGAAACATTTATATAATGTTGATTAATAGCATATTAAGACAATATTAGCATAATAATATTATAACTGCCTAAAGTTTAGTGACCTGCAGTAGAAGATCAAGGAAGTGGATAAACTTTCATAAAACTGCACGAACAAAAAGAACATGGAAGTAATACTCCATGTAAGTAGTCAGATTGCTTCTCAAATCTTTCCTCTCAGGTGTTTCAAGAATCACATACAAAAAATGTATTTATATTCTTAGCTGCAATGCAGAATACACTGACAGTTAGAGGAAAGTCCCTTCCCTACATTTTCTTTTCAATCTGTATTTTGAAATTGATTTCACAAGGTTTATACCATTAATCTATTTTGGACATTTATTTGTCGAACTATCACATTTTCATTATAGATTAATTTTGAGCACACTGGAAAGAGGATTTGAAGTCTCAAAAATAATAAAATTCCTGCAAGTTTCATGAAGAGTGTTGGCTGACTAGAGGAAAGTACCAGGAAGGGAAAGTCAGGCAGAATTCATCTGTTGTACATCTTGTTTTGGCAGCAGAATGCACGTACCTATTGGCCAGTCAGCCAAGCATACTGACTGGCAAACAAAAATGTGCACAGCTATGAGTAGTCACAGATAATGACTAATTTCATCTGTTCTGTAGTTTGTGGAAAAACCTACTCTTATAGCCTTATCTGCAGAAGTGTTGCAATGCAAGAATTCAGCAAAATTGTCAGTAAAGAAATGTTTAAAATGTGTGTTATTCTCTACTGTCGGGCTGATGTGTCTTCGCTTTACAGATTGACATCTAAACATGGGAAAGGGTCATTTTGTATAGGATGACATCTTACTAAATACAGTGCGGATGGGCCACAAAAGTATATTCAAAATACAACTTTTACTCTATCATCAAATGAAAAGTAGGGCTCAGCTCAATGGAGAATACAAGCAGTAATCATCCTGTGCCTTTACTTGGTGTGTTAGGAACACCAGAGTGCTGGAAAAGTACAAAAGAAAAAATCTGGAGGTGCAGTTGCCTGATGTTGGAAGCTAATCTGAAATCTGTGATTCACACTACTCTTCATCATGTTCCTGCCATTTTACTGCCCTTCACCCCCAAGCAATCAGACATGTCAGGGACTATTCTACTAAAATCAATTCTCTTTCCTCTGTGTATGGCTTTTAATGGGATGAAGTCTGTGATTTTGTTGAGAACTATACACTATGTGAGTGTTTTCATCTGGAAGGAAAAAGGAGGCAATCCAGATTTAGCTAGTGAAACCACGTCTCTGACAAACTTCAGCAAACCACATTTTGTGGTATTTGCAATGACTGCATTGCTAAAGATAATTTGGCCTGAGTACCTTGCAAAAAAAGCACACTGGAAAGCTAGGACTCTAAAAGTGGTGCTAAGATTATCTGCCCTGATTTATGATCAGATTAGAATCTGCATCTTATTCCCTGTGCAGTAGTTGTCCTAAAGGGGCATTCAGTAAGGCAGAGCATTTTATTAGTATGTGAGGAAGAGGTAAATGGGGGAAGAGTAATTATTTCCTGGACAGAAAAATACTGACATGCGTTTACTAATATCTTCATTGTAGCAGACAGGTGCAGTGATGTTGGAGTCATTTTTGTTTGAAAACATAATTTGTCCTAAATACTTCTTTGAAACATGCTAGAAGATTTGCTAACTTCATGTACAATGTACAAAAGAAACACCTAAATTAGTACTCATTTGACTGCATTAGTTATTCCCTTATAGTTTTGTGTATATAAATTCTAACACTGTAACAATAAATCATGGCACTATAAATACACTGACTTGCAAACCCTGACTTTTTAGAACCACAGTTCTATTCTGAGCTGGGACAATATGCTGTCCTTGGAAGTCTATTTTGAAGCTTTTATTTCAGTACACGTTTTCCTCGTGCAATGTTTTGTCACCAGAATGCGGAGCTCATATTGACAGCAGCAGCAAGAGCAGAGAAGGCTTTTTGTGCAGGAGGGTTTTCTGTTTGTTTATTTGTTTATTTGTACATGTAAGCTGCACTGAATGCCTGCAATTTCCTTTGAAGTACAGTAAGAGGTCTTCAGCTCCTCACACAAAGTGCTGGAAAATTGTGCTTATAGTACACGCCTGTCTGCCCACTTATCTCTCGCTCATTTTTCCCGTCTTTAATCAGACTCTGTTGTTACCGAGTAACAGTTTTCCCTGATGGAGGGGGAAAAAAGGAGGGGAAAAAAAAAAAAAAAAAAAAAAAGATAAGCCCTGAAGTCCTGAAGTGATTTATTAGTTCTTCAGGATTATTAGATAATACTGTTTGCCTTTAATTTCACATTACATGTCACTCCCCAAACAATGTAAGGAATAAGAAAGAAAGAAAAAAAAAACAAAAAACAAAAACCTCATTTTAACAGGAAATCCCTTCTTATGTATTGCATTTGCGTGAGGGTCGCCGGGACTTGTACTGCACAGAGGTCCCACATGCGTGCAGTCAGCATGCTTCCAGCTGGAGTCATCCTGCGAGCCCCTTGGAAATGCCACCTGCATGTTAATAGGGCAGGCAGTCTCTGGAGGTTTCCCCTCCGTCTAGAATTTCTACTTAACAAGAAGGGGGAGGGAAGGAAGGGCTCTGAATTATAAAGGCAGAACAGGAAGCCCCTGAAGTGACAAAACACTGAATTATTCATTGTGCAAATTCTAATTGTTCTTGAAGTTAGCTGAACCATTTGTAGCTAATTCAGCTCGATGCTGCTCAGGACTAGAGGAGAGAGAAGGAAGGACATCCCTGAAAATGCTCCTATCAGTCCTACTGCAGCTACCCTCACATGCTGAGTAAGAACTGAGTACCAAATGCTCACTAAAAGCAAAATGTTGCCAGTTATTTATAGGTATATGTCATAATCACAGTTCTTTAGAGTTTCTCATTAAGTGTCACAGCCAATGCTGCTCTAGATCATACCAATCTAACAGCGTCCTGTTTTGCACAGTGGGTAGTTAACAGTAAGTTCTTCAGATACAGCAGCAAGAAACCAAGTGCTGAACAATTAAAGACTAAACTGTCTGTGATGAAAATATTTTCCTATTCTTCGTGAGCTAGTAGCCTGTCAGTGTCTAGCTACACAGAGATGTGCATTCCATTAAAAGAAGAAAATTAGGTTTACACATGTCATTATAGAGAATGACCTGCAGATCCAGTTTGAATGTGCCTGAAGTTACATCAGACAACAGATAAGTTGTCCATAAGTACCCAGCATTTGAGGAAAATTACAATTTAAATGTGTTTTTATTTGTCTGCTATGTTTTACATAAGTAGAACAGCTAATTAGGGACATCCACTTGACATCAGCTTTGCTTGTCATTAATATGCACATATATTGAAACAACATTTCTCCATCTAATAACCTCTTTCTCCATCTAATTACCAGCCTCTGAATCCCACATTTCTGGTTTTTGGTTTTTGTTGTTTTTGCTTTGTTTTGCTTTTTTAATCATTTCTGTCATCTAGCTCTAAATTCCTTCTGGTTTTACTCCAGTCTTTGAGACAGGAAGATTAGAACTCATTGATTCGTGTAATAGTATTATACACGCTAACATGTTGTTTCCTTTCTGACCACCAATGCGCAATGGCACAATGTGCAAAGGTCAGTTAATCTGACACCACTGCTTATCCTTCCAATCAATATTGCTTCACTGTTTCCTTGTTCTCCCACATCTGCCTGTCTGTTGTTTCACTTGGTTTGCAAGGTCTTTCAGGCTAGAGAGATTTCATATTCTCTGTGCAGCACATGAGTACAGTAGAGCATCAACATCTAAAATGTTGCAGTGTGTTGCAATACAGTTAGTACAGATATAGCAGATAATGAGTTCACATTCGTTACCCAGGTTATGAAGATCTATTAAAAATATGTATAATATATATACACACACATACTTAGATTACACCAAATGTATCACCTCCTATCACTTTTCGTGGAAACTACAACAGATACTAATAGTACAAGTACATTACTTGATAAAACAAATTCTCAGCTATTAGCTAAATACTATTTTTTAACATAGTTGCCACCACTAGCTGTGCATTTTTGCCAGCGATGAACAAGACCCTGCATTCTGCACGCATAAAAATCTGCATCAGTGATGGTGACCCACTAGTTTGTAGCTGCCATGATAGCAGAGCTGCTTGGAAAATGTTGCCCAAGCAGTCTGTCTTTCATTATAATCTGTCATGTGGCAACTTAATGTAGTGGAATATTGGGGGGATGGTTCTCAGTCTGCTGCCATCCCACCGACATTTGTCTATGACATCATGGGCTGGTATTGTAAAGTACACATGTGCATGTACAGATATATGTTACATATATGTATATTCTTAGCAACTTCTCAGCTGAAGGGTCCTATGAAAGGCCAGATAAGGTAAATAGCTGTTTAATGTCCTCCATCTCTAAGGCAACTCTACCAAAAGCCCACCAATACTGTTTTAGGTCCATAAAGTACCCTGTCTTGAGATAATCTATACCAAGGATGCACAGACCCACTGGGTCAGTCATAATGGGCTGCTTTTGCCTCTCATTTCCAGTTAGGCTCACTTCAGCCTCCAATGCAATAACTCTTGGGATCTCTCTATTACTCCAGAAATATTATATATGAATATATATATATTCCACATTTATTCCATTTTTTTAATATATAATTTCCCTCAAAGATGATTCAGTTAATTTAGAACCCACTAATTTGCATAAATCAAATTATTTACAGGAATATGTATTAGATAGCATTTATTGATTTTCACATGACATCAAGTTGTACATCCAACTCATTATATTCCCTGAATTTATTATATGAAAAGAAAATCTTAATGTTTTCCTTTCTTCTTAGAAGGCTCTTTCCCTAAATGTTTGTATTAGAATTAAGTTACTGAATGAAGATTATTAATGATCAGATCCATCATAACTGTTCTTATGTTCTTAGGTCTTTCAGTTTTTCCCGAGCTGAGTAATTTTGGTAACTATCATGCATACAGGCCTTGTCACCTTGTTATTCTTTCTTGTTATATCAGTATGTTTAGCTCCATGTGAAAGAAATTAAAATGTTAGACAACTCAACTTTTTTTTTTTCTTTTCCTCTTTCTTGATGAAATTTCCACTTATTGTCTATCTCTTAACAGACCTTTAAATTATGACTCTTTTCTAGTAAACAAATTGCTACTTAGCTTTCCTAACCTCTTCCTATATAGGATCTAAAAATCAGATAAAGAGTTACCAGACTTGCTTAGCTTAGTTCTTTATTTACACACATTGGCAAATCTTTCAGATCAAAAAGACCTTGTACTCCTGTGTGAAGTCCAGATTTTTTATCTTGCTCATACTAGGAAATTTTATAAATTATATTTTAAATATTATTTCAACCAACATACCTGTCATCTAAAGTATACTTGTCATTGTTCATTGTCCAAGATCTCCCTCAAAATAATGTTATGTGGACAGAGAAATACATTTCACTTTCTGAAATACTCACAGAGGTTTAAAGACTGAAAACTAAGACTTTAATGAGACAGTGCAAAGTCTTGTTATAAACACATTGCCTTCAGACTTAGGCTCAAGGACTCAGATGCTTGTGCTCTGTGTTGTTGCTTCTCATCAGTTTCAAGTGTCTTTTTTTCTGATTCTACCTGATCTTTATTAGTTTTTGAGGGGTGATCTTCTATAAGAGTAGAAATCCTTTATTTTTTTCTACAGAATTCTTTTTAATTGCTATTATCTGGTGTTCAAATAAACATGCCAATTAACTCCCTAAAAGCCTTCTTGTTTACAGTTTAGCACAAAAGTATTATTTATTTTTCTCCATTCTGCTATTTGCTGTTCCTAAGTCATTGTATCTCTCTGACTTCTTATCTTGTGTTTTATGTGTGCCATTAATAGAGTTCCTTGTTCTGACAGATAGCTGACTGGAGTAATCTTGAGAGAGTTCTCTATTACCCATGCTATTCAAAATACAGGCACCCAAGTTATTGACTGCTTGCCAATGCTGTAGACTCTTTGTTGTTTATTATCTGCAGTTACCACACATTCAGCTTGATATTACAGTCTTTCAGGATACCAGTATCATTACTTCTCTACACACAAAAAATATATTGATCATGGTAAAACAATATGTGCATGTTATGCATTAGAACCATGTTCTAATACAAAATCATAGTATCTTCTTCATTCTCTAATGTATTATTCATGAAAATTCTTTAAAGATCATTTTGAGGGCTACTCTTTTTCAGATTTAAAGAAACAGTTATTTCCAACACACTCTTTACTAACAGTGTTCATTGGTTTCTGTCAGGAAGGGCTGTTCTATTTTATTGGTCCAAATAGTGGATAGCTTGGACAAAGTCAGTAGATTTTGTCAAATCAACAAGAATGTCTCTAAATAAGCAACTCTGCAGGTTGTCCACTAACTGATTCATTAATTAGAATAAGGCAGAGCAGTACCTTGTGTTGCAAAGCAGAGTTTATTATGAGTGAAGATAATTAAACAGATAAGTATAAAATCACTCAGAGCACCAAAAAAATGCTTCCTTGCTGGGACATCTTAAATCAGAAGGGCAAAGATAATTATTTCTAACCTCAACATTTTATTTTCAAGAAAATAAGGTCTTATGAAAATCTAGGAAAAAGATAATTCAGAGTGCAGGCGACATTAAGCTGAAAATATTGACAACTGAAACTTTTTTCTTCACTTTTTTTTTTGTTTGTTTTTTGTGTTGTTTGTGTGTGTGTGGTTTTTTTGTTTTTTGGGGTTTTTTTTGTTGTTTTTGTTTTTGGTTTTGGTTTTGGTTTTTGGTTGGTTTTTTTTTTCTGGCCATAGTTCTACTGGCTGCATCCACACCACTAAATTAAATGATCCATGGATCTTTCCCTGGACCTAAGGCCAGCTGGCACTGTACTGCTCATATCAATTGAAAGAGCTAAGCTCTCTTCCCTCCTAGAACAGAGTAGAACAGAACAGCCCAAATGGCCTATTAGGAATAACCTGCTGCCCCTGGTGGCCCTCTAACTATGCCCAAACAGGATAGTCAGTCACAGTGAGTACTTGAACCCATGCCTGAACTATTCAGATTCCCAGTACAAATATTACCATTGTGTTTCCAACATGACTAAACAAATGATCCTTTTAATGAAAAGAAAAGGAAAGGAAAGGAAAGGAAAGGAAAGGAAAGGAAAGGAAAGGAAAGGAAAGGAAAGGAAAGGAAAGGAAAGGAAAGGAAAGGAAAGGAAAGGAAAGGAAAGGAAAGGAAAGGAAAGGAAAGGAAAGGAAAGGAAAGGAAAGGAAAGGAAAGGAAAGGAAAGGAAAGGAAAGGAAAGGAAAGGAAAGGAAAGGAAAGGAGGAGGAAAGGAAAGGAGAGGAAAGGAAAGGAGAGGAAAGGAAAGGAGAGGAAAGGAAAGGAGAGGAAAGGAAAGGAGAGGAAAGGAAAGGAGAGGAAAGGAAAGGAGAGGAAAGGAAAGGAGAGGAAAGGAAAGGAGAGGAAAGGAAAGGAGAGGAAAGGAAAGGAGAGGAAAGGAAAGGAGAGGAAAGGAAAGGAGAGGAAAGGAAAGGAGAGGAAAGGAAAGGAGAGGAAAGGAAAGGAGAGGAAAGGAAAGGAGAGGAAAGGAAAGGAGAGGAAAGGAAAGGAGAGGAAAGGAAAGGAGAGAAAGGAAAGGAGAGGAAAGGAAAGGAGAGGAAAGGAAAGGAGAGGAAAGGAAGGAGAGGAAAGGAAAGGAGAGGAA